>NC_056748.1:442439658-442739658 GCF_019279795.1 Protopterus annectens
TGGGAGTCGGTAGTGGCCTGCGGGTCTAAAGTAGTGGGCGTCAGTGGCTGCGAAGGCGCCTCACTGAGAACCGGTTAACCAGCGACTGGCTTAGAAGAAGCCTCGTCGTCGGTTTGGACCTCGGATGTCTGTCCTTTTCTTTTTCTTTGCATTTCTTGTGAATTCCGGAAGTTGGATGGCTATCTGACGGCATCGTATAATTAAATCTTCTGCCAAAATAGTGTAATGCAAAATCGTACCAGTGCTTAATAGTGCGTTGGTTAAATCTAGTACAAAACCAACAACTAGCAACGTTGTGGTCAGGGCCTAAGCAAGGAATACAGTAAGAATGAAGGTCCTTATGAGGTATTTGCTTCCCACAAGAAATACAATTATTAACATTTTCTGACATCGGTCTGGAGCATGAAAAAAGTTTCCCCAATGGGGTACTTAGCTTTTAATGAAGACTTCGGATCTGAAATTCGAACATGAAAATCTCAGGAGTCGGCCGACCCACACTTGCGAACTGCTTATGCTTTGGGCACCGCTCGGCAAGAAAGACTGGAGAAAATGGCATTGGCTGCATCTTTTATACCTCTGGTGCACTGACGTCAGGGAAGAGGCGACAGCAACCGACGCTGGACCTAGACTTTGGAATTCAGGCCGACTGAGGGTAGCCTGCCAGCAGGATAACCCAAGTGTAATGACTGCAACAGTGAAACACGAAGAACATCTGCTCATGACAAGGCTTCCTGCCCTCAGTTAATCTGAATCACAGCCATTGTCTCCCAAGCTACCACCTGATCTCACCACTCTCATGCCATCACTCTACTGCATGCTAATGCAACACTACCAATATTGCATAAGACAGCATTAAGCATAGAGTAATGACTGTAGCCACAAATACAAAAATAAAAAGAAAAATAAGGGGCTATCAGACTAAAGGTTCAATCAACAGCACAAAACTAATCAAAACACACACAAAAGAGTGAACCAAAGCAACGCGAAAGTGAACTTATGATAAGAAACTTTAATGTCGTACGTAAGCACTTTCACAGTTATTTAACAACTGCTTCTTCAGACAAATGATAAACACTTTCTAAATTTTATAACTGACTAATCATTACATCCCAAAGACTAACGCTTAAAAGAGAAATTTAAGGTTACATACAAACTTATTTAAAACCAGTATTTCAATAAGACATGTATACAAAAACAGAATAAAAACATCTACTAAAACATCATACTGATAAACCTGTGACACATGCAAACACCTGCAATACTAGAAAAAATCTTTTTAAGAACATGCATAGTACTATAGATTCATTTCACCCAAGTAAATTCTTGGCTGTTAAAATGGACTTCAAGGAAACTTCATCATTTAAGCCTCTCCAAACATCTGCCCCTTCGCCTGACTATCCATCTGGTTTCAGATGTTTCCGTTAAGATTCGCTATGTCATCGCCGTGTTCATTCAATCTCACCATCTCCATAACTAGAACTATGAACCTATGTGTATCGCCATAATTCAAAACATGTTTAGCGGGTGCACTACTAGATATCCTATTTTTAATACTATACAGATGCTCTCTAATCCTGTCCTTAAATTTCCTATTCATTTTTCCTACATAGTATGATGAGCATATAATGCAATATGCTAGATAAACAATATCAGTGGTGTCACAATCTGCTCTAAGTCAAAAAAATAATCTTCCTGTATCAGGATGTAATAATCTTCGTGAAGTGTCAATATATACACAAAAATTACATTTCTTACAGGGAAACCTTCCTACATAATTCTTAGTCAGAACCTCATGTTCAATATTATTCGGGTAACATAGTAATCTCTTAAGAGACTTCTTATTTTTAAAAGAAACTTTGGTTTCTCTCCCACTATCTGTGTTCTCTTAGGATCACTCATCAAAATAGGCCAGTACCTTTTCATCATACTGGTAACTAAGTTCACGTCCACTTCCATTGCCTGGAACAATCTTCCCGCAAATGTCAGAGCAATGCCAAATTTCTCTCATTTAAAATACTTTAAAAGAATACTTATGCAAAGCATGGATCAGTTTCTGCTCAAATCCCACTTAATACTATATCATTGTTCTTTAACTATCTTTTTGCTCTTCACTGCATTTATAACGGAGTCTCCTTACTCCCCATTTCTTTCATTTATGATAAAGGTCCACAGCCATCTTTGGAACCCCCTACCTCACTCCTTTTCTCACACTCTACTCTCCTCTTCATGCTCTAACTTCTCTCATCCTTCACCCAGTTTTTCCTACTTTGTTTTTCTCTGATATTCACTTCTTTCTATACATATATTATCACACTGTCATTAATTACATTCCATTCTCCACAAGATATTCTTACACTATAACTGTATTGTCTTAAATTTTATTTCCTTTTTCTTAATAATGTATCATATTGTTTTAGCAGTTCCAACCTGTAACGTTAATCATCAACTGATATTTTCATTTTATATTTTTGTCTTTGACTTACAGTATTAATTATATTTGCTCATACAATATTTATATTCATTGTTTTCTCCCCGGGTCTCCACTGAAAATGGGTTTCCTGGAGCCAGTCAGACTTTCCTGGTAAACAAATGTCAAATAAAGACAGAAATAAACAAATACATAAAATATAAGTTAAAAAATAATCAGCCCATTGATTTAGTTATATATTTAAGCAATAACCGTCAACGTGGTGTGGTATATTGAAGATTTACCCATTGGTGTGGTTTAATCATGAGGGCAAAGCCAGAGCGGTTATACAAAGACATTATTTAAGAAAAGTATTTTTTTCTTAAATAATGTCATTGCATAATAGCAACAACTGACTCCCTAGTTGTGGTATATTGAAATTTACCCACGGTTGGCTTTACTTAATCACTCTGGCTTCGCCCTCGAGATTAAACCACGTCAACCATGGATAAATCTTCAATATACCACATCACATTGTCAGTTATTGCTTAATTACAGTATGTGTATATATTTCCTAACTTATTTATGTTGCTCTTTTAATAATCTTGCATAGGACATATTTCATTCCTTGCGCATTGCATATTATTCATAAGATGTTTGCTCTTATTAATTCTAGTATTGCAAGCAATCTTGACCACTTATAAAAGAATTCCCACTTCATTCATTTGAATGCATGTTTTAGCCATTGTGAACTGCTGTTCTGATCTAAGCTTCACATTCTGACATTAGAATTCAATTACAGCATGTGAAAATCACAGCACACTGTAGCTGTTATGTAAGTTTCTTATTCTTAATTCTTATAAACTATTCTAATCAGTAACAAACATACAACTTTATTTTCATTAATATGTACATTTAGAGTTAATAACACTACAGCACAAGCTATTAACATTCAGCAAAATGTAAGGAAATTATATGTCAGCAACAGCTCGATATAAAACATTACTATAGCTTTTGTTTTACCAATTCTTCGCTTATAAAAAAAAGGTGTTATTTTTGTAGATTTCTCCAATATATACTTAAAGAAAGAAAAAGAAAGCTCCTTTCTGTTTTCAGACATCATTTATGAACTCTGACCTACATTTTCTTCAAAACAACTCAAGAAGCAGGTGGGAAGCAAGGCAAACAATAATTCAGCATATTCACACAACTGGAACATTCTTCTGTTCTCAAGCTTTTTTTAACTGTTAATTGCTTCATAAATGACATGTGAAAGGAATGTGTTACACAGGAAGAAAGAAAACAAATCACCAGCACTTTAAAACTTCTAATTAGTATATTAATTAGATCTGACATTCGGTTAACCCAGCAATACACATTCTAAGCAAGTTAATATAAGTTAAGAATTTTTTGTTTAAGTTACCAGTTATACTGCTTAAAATTTAATGGCATTCTCATACAGGAAATATTTGTTTAACATTTAGAAATACACATAAGTTTAGTTAACTGAAATATATTAAGTCTTTCACTGTAAATATAGTAAAACAGTAAAACTAACCATTTATATTCCTTAACATGAAAAATGTTTTAGCTTAAAATATAAGCACATACATGTTTTGAAGCTTTTATTTAAAGGGTAAATCTATTGTTTTAGAAAGTAAAAGTCCTGCAATTAGAGAATAAAAGTCACTTGTTTTTAAGCATTTTAATTTTAGAAACAATTTTCCAGGAATTCAACTCACTCTGTCTCTTGAATATATAGGGTTCCAATCCATTTCTTCAGTACTATTAGTGGATGCAGTGGGTCAAATATTTTAGCTCCTTCAGAAATAATTTGATCTTTGCAGGAAACACCAGTGTGGCTTTAATATTATTCTTTTTCAGTTCCCTGTTCAGTAGTAAGCAGAATTGTCTTTTCTTCATTACTTTACTGGAATAATCATGGTCAAATTTGACTACATGTTCACCTATTTTAATGGGCCGGACCATACTATCTGTAATATTTTATCTTTTTCTAAGCTAGACATAAACTTAGGTATAATTGAACAAGGTGATGAGTTTTCCTTCTTTGAAGATGCTCTCAGGGATTTACACCACACATATGCTACCCATGCAGGGAGCAGAGCATAAAAGGTGATGTATGGATGCAATTACAAAAACAGGAATGCAGGCAAGAGTGCTCGAGGCACGCACACAGTAGTAGTTTCCAAAGTTTATTCTTCAGACTTTGCTTCAAACAAACGATAAAACAATAAAAAACAGTAACCATAAAGTGCTTTTCATCTCACCCCTTAATGAGACTTCATCAGACAGTTGCAACAAGAATGTTTCAAACAGTATATATAAGTTCAAACCACATCAACTTCCTCCAATCAAAAGGCAAACCCGCCCCCCAAGGTAAGCAGGAAAGAACAATTAACCCATTGTATGTTTCTTGTAAAACAAGTATGTATGCAGTAAATATATTTGTATATGTGAAAATATAAATATAGCTCATCGGTGCGAAAACACTCTTAAAAGACCTTTTAAAAGTATATTCAGAAATATTTAAAAACCATGCTAACATTAAAACCAATAGTTAAGGTAACAGTAAAAAGTGAGAAGTCAAGAATGAAGTGTAAAATTGAAAACAGTATAACATACAATACTTTACCACTGTGTGAAAAAGTATTAAAATCTTAAATAACTTTCAACAGTAGTTAATAATGACAGTTCTAAAAAGTAGGATGAAGAAATATACAACAAAACACTTATATTAGCCCCATGTTGTCTGAATTTAAAACCATCAAGCTAAAAAGCTATAAAGACTGGAGCAGAGAAAACCATTCTGTAAAGGACGTCCGGTGAATATGATAAAATATGAAGTAAGAGTGTACACAATCACATTAACAACTCTAAATGCAGACACATTCATGTGTAGATAACAACAAAGTGAATATGAATAACCATGTATATGTATAAACATGTATATACCTAACTGAACAAATAAGTATATTTTTGACTATTTAGATAAATATTTAACATACCCTGTTTAAGCAAAAATATGAAACCTTTCTTGCAGGCTGAAGTGAATAAGGTATATATTCACCTCATTAAACTCTTTAGTTTAAGGATGCAGGATATGGAATAAACTTTATTCAGTCCTGGCGGGTAGCAGGCCCTAGTACGAAGTTGCCATATTAGTTTGTTTTTTTTGGAATAATGAACTACGGCCACCCCTTCCATCACTCGTAACCTGGTCAATCACTCTAAATTTAAAAGAGTGTAATGGGAAAGCACTCACATGTCTAGCCAGAGCATTTTCCTGCTTTGATGTTCTAATGCTGTAAAGGTGTTCGTAATCCCTTTCTTTTAGTTTCCTGTCCGACTTCCCAATATAAAAAGCTGGGCAGGCTTGACATTGGGCCAAATAGACTATACTTTTAGTATTACAGTAAATTTTCCTTTGACGCATAGGGCACTCCTCTGATAGAGAAGATGACCCCAATCTCCATGAAGGGGTATTGGGGGCACATGCTACACTTTATCATCCCTTTCCTCCTGCTTCCAAAATTGTCTTCCTTCCTAGTCTGTAATAAGCTTTTTCAATTCCTACCACGTCTAAAAACTACTCTGGGGGGGGGGGGTCTTCAATTTAGCATATAAATTGTGGTCAAGGACTATTAAATCCCAGTTCTTATTAATGATGTCTTTGATATCATAACTATTGCTACTAAAAGTAGTAATAAAAGTGTACCCTACTAACGGAGCATCATCATGAACCATCTGAACTTGGTTGATTTCCATTTGTTCCTCATTAATTTTAACCCCCAGTATAGGTTGGTACAGGCCCCTGTGCCTCTTGTTTTGTACTTCTCTTACCAGTTCCCTAACCATAGGTAGAGGGTATCCCCCCCTCTTGATAAACATATCCTGAAGTTGATTACATTCCAGTAAAAACTCCTCTTGTGTGGAAACCATCCGAGCTGCTCATACCAGTTGGCCTTTTACCCCTGAACGCTTTTGAAATAGTGGATGACAACTGTCAAAATGTAAAAAAGCGTTCGAGTAGGTATCTTTCCTGAAAATACGAGCTGTATAGCAACCATTAATTAGGTCAACATCCAGGCAAGCTATTCTTTCCATGTGGAAAGTATGTGTGAACTGTAAAAAACCAGCAGTATTACTGAGGTATGTCAATTACTCAATAATGAATTGCTCCAGGAGGGATACCCTCAACCAGGACAATGTGGAACATGTATACCTACAAGAAAAGGGTTCAGAAAGAAAGGAATTGAAAGCCCCTCAGCCAGTAGGGTAACAGAAGACAGGGGCAAGAGTCATAACAGAGTGGGGAAGGAAGGAGGGACTAGATACTGCAACAGTGAAGAGAAGGACATCTATTGTTATGGTAAGATTTTACATAACTGTGCTATGTCCTTCCATATCACTGTTTCAGTATTCTTCACTGAAGGAAGAGTACACGACTTAAAAACTGTGGGAGGAATAAGGTAGGGAACAATCCTTTGTAAATATATGTAGGATAGCTCTGGGAAAACCTGCTCTGGCTCTGGAAATAGCATCCAATTTGTAATACTTAGTGAAAGAAAGAATGAAGGACCAAATGGCAGCTTCAAAGATGTAACTGGTATCCAAGCCCTTGGAAAAGATACCAGAAGAAACCACTGCTCTAGTAGAATGTGCTTTTACGGAAAAGGAAGACATTTACCATGAAAGGAATAACACAAGGAGATGGTCTTAAGAGATCCAGGAAGAGATGGTTTGCTTGGACAAAGTTAAACTCAAATTCCTAGGATGAAAATAAAAACAAAACGTTGCTCAGAATAACCTTTGTTTTATCCAAATCATATCTGAGCTGTCTATGCAAGTCCAAGGTGTGGAGAGCCTTCTCTCTTGCAGCTTGCAGAGAAGGAAAAAAGGAAGGAAGTTGAATAGACTTGATTAAGGGACAACTCATTAACCACCTTTGGCATAAAAGAAGGATTAGTATGAACGGACACCCTGCCTCTGTGAAAAACTAAAACAAGAGGAATAGCCATAAGTTCCTGAAGCTAAGGCATTCTCTTGACCAAAGTAAAAGCGAACAGTCGAACAATCTTCCAAGTACAAAACTGCAAGGAAGCTGAACCAGCGGGTTCAAATGGAACCAGAGTCAATTTTTCAAGAACAAAACTGAGGTCCCAAGAGGGGGAATATGCCTTCTCAGGGGCTTGATACAAAGGATGCTTGACCTCAAACAGAGGCCAAAGGATGGTTTAAGTACAGACAAGTAAACATAGACAGGTGAGGTATGACTGAAGAATACACTAAGCCAACATGGAGCAGATCAAGTAAATAAGAGAGAACCAGAGGAACCCATACGGACAAGGGATCCCGATATGGAAAGAGGCATCAAACATAAAATCTTTTCCATTTAGACATGTATGCTTTTCTGGTAGTGGATTTCCTGGCCTGCAGAACTCGAAGCAAGTCCTCAGAAAACAGATGACTAAAAGGGATCAAAACTCTATCCTCCACAGAGTTACATGAAGAGGGGACAGTTGAGAATGGATAAGAGCTCCCTTGTCTTGTGTGAGAATAAATAGAGAAGAAACCTCAACAGGGCACTTATCTGAAGATGCCTTGATAACCAGTACAGTGGATAGGCTTTCAGACCAACACTCAATAATGATGTTCAGACTGTTGGTAAAGAAGCTCTGCGTATTTGCATTCATACATCAGCTTTATGCCCTATGAAGAGTGCGGAGCATACATGTGATGTACAATGGCTATAAAATTTAAAGACTTTGGTATACTGGCTGGATATAGGATCATCCCTGGCAAGAGATCTCTTCAGTGAAGAATACTGCAACAGTGATATGGAAGGACATATAACAGATTCCTTTACAGCAGGAGAAAGAGGAACCAGGCAGAAAAAATGAATGCAATACTCTTTTTCAAGTATGGAGACTAATGGTTAATGTTGTTTTCTCATTATTAGCCACATGGGAATGAGGTAAGAGGCAAATTACAGAATTCTGAGAAAACAGAGCTGGAAGTAAAACCTTAATTACATGCAAGGTATACCAAAGTTCAAGGATGCAAAGCTCATTTTCACCAAAACTTCACGTCAGACTCTGATTAAAATGCTTAACAGTTAGAAATGGGACAGAACAAGTTAAGGTTTTCAAACAAAAAGGCCACAGAAAGGAACCATATAGGCACCGAGAATAAAACCCAACTGGATGCATCTATGATGATGGCAACTATTTTCCACTGAGAAAATAAAGCACTAAATTTTCCAGATACATTTTAAATACTGTCCTATTAAAACAGCCAGGCCTGTAAATGTGGAAAATTAAATGCTGCAGCCAAGGAATGCAGCGAATCTTGACACTTGCTGTAATGCCAATAAGGTCTTTCTGAAAATTGCATTCACACCATTCTTGCCCCCCACACTGTTGCTACTAACTCCAACACTGCTGTACCTTGGAGTAAGGGGAATACTTCTAGCTATTACAGTCTTGGATTTAGTATATGTGTAACAAATTTACCTTTTCATTCTTACAGTTCCAAGGATTCCAAACTCAGTATTTAGAATTTCAACAGGGACAACTTTGCCTTTTTCACCTCTGGTTGTTTCTAGAGAGTTGGCCTGAAACAATTTTTTGTTTGGGCAACATCCACTTAACTGAAAAGAGGTACTTTCAAACATCAGTCAATTTTTTTTCAGTGTGGCATTTTTTTTACCCACAGTGTCTAAATTGTTTAAACTAAATTTAAGTAGAGTACTAATAAATTTTGGGTGGCACAGTGGTGCAGTGAACGTATTCTTGCCTCACAGCAAGATGTTCCTCAAGTATGGCTCTCTGCTGGAGTGTCTTCCATGTGGAGTGTGCATGGCCTGTCTGTGTTCACTTAGGCTTTGTCCAGGCACTCCATTTTCCTCCCTCATTCCAAAGACATATGACAGGCAAACTGGTGGTATCTAAATTGTCTGTAGGTGTGCGTACTATGGAAAAAAAGTCTGACAATCTACCACCTCCCTTGCTTAGTAAATTTCTTTGATGGTGGCTGATACTAATGAGGTTGCTATAGGAGTCCGTGGCAAACATGATGAATGAATTAATTTTAAAAAGCATACACACACAACAAAAATTTACAGAATTAATGGCGGACATAATACAGCATGCAGTTTCTTACTGCTTTGTCAGATAAGTAGCTTTAACAACATCAATTAGTTGTCTGAACTACAGCTTTATGCCTTGCAGCATTACACTGTGTATGATTAGCATAATGTGCTTTTTTATCAAAATGATATGAGCATTTCTACAGTCAACATCTGAAAAAATGCTTCTTCAATAGCCTATACAAATACTAACCCTAACAAAATCCTAGCCCTTTCTCTAGCTACTGTTACTTTAAGCTACCACACTGTACTTTAGAGATGGACCGTGATCGGTCTCCCAGGGCAACTCCATCAATCATCAAAACGTGGTTCCTTTAAGAATGCAAGGCCAAAGCTTCCAGAGGCCAACCCAATGAAGACAGCCTATGAGTCTCTGGGGGGAAGTCTGGGGAGTCTCATTCCAGGAACCTTTTGTTCCATTTAAAGGTTGTGATCCCATGTTGCGATCCCAGCAGAGTGCTGGGATTTCTTTAGTGTGGCAGCATGTGAACAGCTCTCAGCTCTGTGTTGAACAGCTCTGGGTTTGTTAAGGAGATCTGAGTTAAGCATAGAAATATCTGTATGAGTGGGTTTTTAAAGTTTAGTTAGCGTGGAGTTTTCTGCTTTGGGCCTGTGACATCTGCTTTGGGCCTGTGATCTGTTTAGTGAGGTATTTCTCAGATTGTCAGAGAGGTACATACCAAATGGGGCATTGTATTCTATAATGGGTCTAATGAGGGATGATAATGGGGCATGGTACAGTGGGACAATTTTCTCCTTTAAAAGCCCTTGATGAGAAAGGTGTGATGTACATAGAAGGATTGTCTGACTGTTGGTTGTGGTTGGTGAGCGGCAGTAGTACCTGTGTCACCTGTGTCTTAAGTCTACTTATCAAACTAGAGTTTAGTGTACTGCCACACCTATATTAATTCACACGGATACATTTTTTTTCCCCAAAGGGATAACATATCTCTTTCTTGCTGATTTCTTTGCATGGCTCTGGCACCAAGCATCTGTTTTCTGTAAGGTGTCATCTCCAAAGTCCCTTATGGACTGCCAAACAAAGGCGATCCCCAGGACTGAGACTCCAAGAAAGGTCTTGTCAAACTCAACTTGACTGAGACTTGTCTTGGAGTCTTACGGTCAATGGGTTCAGGCTGGGTTTACAGTGCTGGTTCCATCAGGTAGCCAGAGGGATTGTAATGATTAGCGGAGTAAGGCTATGATTCCAATAGTGGCTTAGTAAGTTTATCTGATGGCAAGGTCTGGATATAGTCAAGCTAGATACCACCTTACCTTGTCCATGGCTCTGGAGACTGATTGAAGAAGTCAATCAAGTTCAGAAGATCAGAGAAGAAAATCTTCAAGGTAACCCAAGTGGGTGTAGGTGCAGTTTTGAAAATTTGGGTTGTCTTGTTGTTTAGTAGTAGTTCCATATGTATAATATGGCATGGCCAGATAGGGATTTGGCGGGACTGATGGACGACGGTAGCACTTCTAGGATGGAAGGATCCTGGGGAGTAGTCAGGGTATATATGTCACTCAGTGCGCCCACTCAGTGGCCGCCTGAGGTGAGGTGAGACTGAGATTAAACAATGATGAGGTGAGGTGCCAGTTCCTATGTAGTTTCATGTATACACAATAGTACAGTCATCTGTCCCCATGGATGCTGTATTCTTGCTTTGCTTTGCCTTTTTACCCTGTGTTATTGTTGGAATTGGTTTATGGGCAATCTTCTGGTATTGAGATGGGCCTTTAGGAGGGAGGAGAGTGGGGAGATTGGCACACATCCTGAGTCTGCCAGGATATATCCTTCCTTGGATCAGTATATTTAATGCCATTCTGTTTTTGCTCAGAGCAGATCTGAGCATTGCCATTTAGATTCTTGACAAATAAAAATCACTTCAAAAAGGACCATCACTCTGGTCACAGAAAACTGCATTTTGAGGATTCTTCATTGGGAAAGCACAGTTGTGTAGATCTTACCGTAACAGTAGATACCCCTTCTCTTCACTATTGCAGTATTCATTACAATAGGAATTATTCCCTGTCAAGGGTGGCCTGACATTCAGCCGGTATACCAAAGCCTTTAGGTTGCTTTAAGGTACACCGTATGTCACATGTATGCTCCTTGTACAGCACAGGGGATAAAGGTGACATCCAAATGTACCACCCTTAGAACTGCGAGCCCCAACAGGAATGCCAGTTTAAGGAGAAAAGAGGGAAACAGTACATCCAAAAGAGAAAAGGATCAGGGGAGGAGAAGTGGGGTACTGAATACTGCAACCTGTGAAGAGGACATCTAACGTTATGGTAAGACCATACACAACTGTACTATGTCTTTCCATTTACTGTTGCAGTTCTCATTACAACAGGGAAAGTACCAAAGCTCAGGAAGAAGAAAGGGAGGAGGAAAGACCAGCAGAGCTCTCTAGGAGCCCATGAAGGATGGCCCTAGCAAATTACATCAAACTTGTAGTGCTTGGAAAAGTATGTACAGAAGTCCAGGTGAATACAGTTACTATCCAAACCCTGAAAAAGCACCAAAAGACGACATAGCTCTGGTGGAATAAGCTTTAACTGAAGAAGGAAGGCTTTTATCATGAAAGGAATAACAAAAAGAAATGGCTTTAGAAATTCAAAAGAAAACAGTTATGCTTGGATACAGCCAATACTAAAGACCTAGGATGAAAGGAAAAAAGAATTTATGTACTTACCATAACATTCCATGTGAGTTGTTCATCTCGCCTTCATTCTTACAGATGGGTTTGGAGCTGATCCTCGGCTCTGAGTCAGCCTACTACAAAGTTCGAGGTCTTCAAATAGCTCGAGGCCAAGTCCCTATCCCATGATGCACCTAGAGTTACCTCAGATCTTGTTTGTTGCGTATAATAATACCATATATCATTCTATCACTCCATAAGAGAAAGTATAGAAGGGTTGAGAAACCAGGCCAGATCCAGCATCTCTGTCTTCTAAAAGCCCAGGAGGGGGTAGGAGGGAGGGAAATAAGAATGAAGGCGAGATGAACAACTCACATGGAACGTTATGGTAAGTACATAACTTCTTTATGTGACGTTGTTCTATCTCGCCATTCATTCTTACAGATGGGTAGCATTCCAAGCACCATCTATCTCGGGTGGCTCACGGGAGTATATTTTTCAGGATAGTGGATCAAAGGAGGCCCTGTCAACTTTGTAATGAATGATAAAGGTATGAGGTCTTGACCAAGTGGCTGCTGCACAAATGTTATCCATAGGAAGTCTGGCAGAAAAGGCAGAGGATGTAGACACTGCTCTGGTTGAGTGAGCCTTAATTTTGTGTTGTAAGGGCATATTGGCAGCTGAATAAGCAAATGTGATACAATCAGATAACCACTTTGACAGAGTTGTTTTAGCCACTGGCACAGCTTTCCTGGAGTCTGAAAAGGAAACAAAAAGCTGTTCAGATTTCCTAAAATCTTTTGTTCTATCCAAGTAAAATTTGAGCTATCTGTGAACATCAAGTTTGTGCAGCATGTATTCTAGACTGTTGGAGTGATTGGGGAAGAAAACTGGCAAATCAATAATCTGATTAAGATTAGCTTCAGTGCAAACCTTAGGCAAAAAAAGGAGGGGTTTGTTCAAAGTGAGACTCTGTCAGCATGGAAAATCAAGTAAAGAGGTTTAATGGACAAGGCTTGAAGCGCCGACACACTGCGGGCAGAAGTGATGGCCACTAGGAAGATAGCCTTCCATGATAAAAATGTGAAGTCACATGAGGAGCCTGGTTCGAATGGAGGAAGCATAATGCGAGACAGCATAAAATGTACATTCCATGGGGTATAGGGGGATTTCAAAGGTTGTCTGAGATGAAAGGTCCCTTCAAGAAAGGCTTTGGATAGTTTGTGTGACATAATGCTCAAATGTTCAATCCTTCAAATCCAAGATGAAAATTAGAAAAGGCAGCAAGTTGAACGTGAACTGTTGCTGCTGCAGCTCCTTTGTTAAAAATCATACTCAAAAACTCTAAAATGGAGGCCACAGCGGCTTGATTGGGATCAATATTGTTTTGAGAGACCCATATAGAGAATTTTTTTCCATTTGCTAAGGTATAGTTTTCTCGTAGAGGATTTATGAGAGGATAAGAGAATTTGCTACGTCTCATTAGAAAGGTTATGGAACCTGGCTATGATGGGAATTGGAGCAGCCAAGCTGTCAGCTTCAGGGACTGCAGAAAGGGATGAAGTTCCCCCGACGAGTGCGTCAGAAGATTCAGAACTGGGTCCAGAATCCAATGGTCCTCCAAAAGATGAAATCGAAGGAAGGGGAACCAAACCTGACGTGGCCAATGAGGGGCTATTACAATGATGGTCATTCCCAGGGCTTTTGCTTTCTGTAGTACTATCAACGGGATTGGTGGGAATGCATAGAGGAGACCCGGAGGCCAATCATGAACAAGTGTGTCCCTTGAGGCTTCTCCCGGAGGGGGAATCAGGGCAAAGGAGCTTCTGCATTTCATGTTCATTTGACTGGCAATAAGGTCACAGTAATACTGGCCCCACCTGTGGAATATTCTGTCCACTATTTCTTTCTTGAAGGACCACTTGTGAGCCAACAAAATTGCTCTGCTCAGCTTGTCTGCTATCACGTTGGATTTCCCCAGGATGTGCGCTGCTAACAGAAAGAGCTAGCCCACTGCCATACTCTTAGGGCCTCGTGACAAAGGGGATATGACCTGGTTCCTCCTTGTTTGTTCAAGTACCAGACCACTGACATGTTTGTCTGTCTGAATCACAATTTTACCCACAGGTAGAAAGTCCTGGAAGTACTGCAATGCTAAAAGTACTGCTCTTATCTCTAGGACATGGATATGCAGATGTGTCTCTTGATCGGTCCATGTGCCTTGGGCTGTTCTTCCCTGAAAATGCCCCCTCCCACCTGATCAGGGAAGCGTCCGTGGTCACTGTGGCTGCTGGTAAGAGTAGGACAAAAGGATGACTGATCGTGACATGGAGAGAGGTCAACCACCACTGACGGTCCTTTTTACAAGAATTCATGATCATTATAAGGTGAGACATGGGGAGCTCTTGGTAAGACCACTGAGTGAACAACAGCCATTGCAGAATCCGCAATATGCATGCGACCCAGCGGAATGGCCAGAACTGCAGCTGCCATCATGCCTAACAGTTTTAGAACTTCTGATGCTGGAGCCTTGTTTTTCGATATCAGATTGCATACCTGCTGACGGAGTAGTAAGACTCTTTCTACCGGAAGTCTCAGAGTGGTGGTGTCCAATTCTGCTCCGCTAAAACAGTATGTTGCGATGGCGGCAAGGCAGATTTTTCTGAGTTTATTGTAATGCTCAGCTGGCTGCAGAGTGACAGAGTGGTGTCCCTGGCTTGAATGAGTTGATGCCTGGTGGTGGCGGTGAGGAGCCAATTGTCTAGGTACAGAAACACCTGGAATCCTAAAGGTCACAGGTGAGCCATGACCACTGCCATGCATTTGGTGAACACTCAGGGGGTTGTCGTGAGACCAAAGGGCAGGGCTCAAAATTGGTAATGATTGGCTCCCAGACAGAAGCGCAGATGATATCTAGATGGCCTGGCCATTTTTATATGGTAGTAAGCATCCTAGAGATCTATCGAGCACATCCAACTGTCTTTCCCTAAAAAGGGAAGTATTGACTGAAGCGTGACCATCTGGAACTTCTCTTTCTTGACATATTTGTTTAGCCTGCTGAGGTCCAATATAGGTCTCCAGTCCCGTCTTTCTTGGAACTAAAAAGAATCTTGATTAAGTTCTGGATCCTGTCTGGTCTGCAGGGACAGGTTGGATGACTCTTTCTTAGCAATGTTTGGACCTCTACTGTTGCTTATTCCCTGTAACTGGGTGGAATGTCTGGGATTTTTCTTATCAGTGGAGGGGGTGTGGCAAAAGGAATGAAGTATCCTCTGGAAATAATAATTTGTATGCAGATGTCGTTTATTTTGAGCCAAGCATCTGGATGCAAAGATAAGCGACTCCCGACTGCCTCCAGAGTAGGACAGTCAGGCCTCCTTTCAGGAGTGCTGTTAGGGTTTCCCAAAGAAGTGATCTATGTCGGCCTGGTTTTGCGGACCCCCTCTCCCACAAGGGCAGCGTCTTCCATTATTGCCCCATCCTGTGCCCCTGGGGGGGTCACCACGTGTCCTGAAAGGCTCCTTGGGCTTTTTGGAAACACATCTTTCCTCCCCTTTGACCCTTGGGGTAGGGTCTGGTCGGGGTGGAAAAACAGACTCCGACGGCAGACAGAGTCTTTCCATCTTGCTCACACCTGGTCAAAGTTTCCTTAACTTTGGGCCCGAAAAGAGATGAGCCATCAAAAGGGGCATTTAAGAAGGATGACATGAAGGGCTCTGCGAAGGAACACAAGCGCATTCAGGAGTGTCTCCTAAGAGCAATTCCTGTACCTGCTGCCCTGCTCATTCCATCCACTGCATACGAAATGAGGCACATGGATGAATTAACTATGGAGTTGAGGGTAGCTAGCTGGGAGGCAACTTTATCTGAAGCTCCTGCAGCTACTGTACCCTGAAGAGCATCTCCCAGCTCTTTAAGGAGATCTCTTTGCAGTCTCGTAAAATGGGTTAAATAGTTGAGCGAACACAGTGCAAAAGTCGCTGAACTGTAAGTGCACTTCCCATATCTATCCATGATCCTGGAGTCTCTGTTAGGAGGATGGATAGAAGAGGAAGTTTCTGAAATGTCCTTTTTGGTAGCTGCCGCCACCACCATGGCATCAACTGGCACACCCTTGGTCAGAAAGGATTTGTTTTGGGGAGCAGAGATAAATTTATTAGGCCTCCTACGGACAGGCTCCATGGTGTCCGGAGACTCCCACACCCTTGTGAGACCAGCTGCATAAGCTCAACGAAGGGTGGAGACACCCAAGAGGTGGAGGGCTGAGACCCGAAAGCCTTCAGGAGAACCGACTCGTCTTCAGTAGGGCTAGTGGACTGCCAGTCACCCCTCTACCTAAGGATTTCTAGTATCTCAGCAAATGAGATATCCTCAGAGGGGGACCGTAGGGACCCTTCTGATTCATCCAAGTCAGTATCAGATGTCAAGGACTCCTGTGGGGAGTCTAGATGTTTCCTCTTACAAACTCTCTTCCTGGGAACCTCATCAGTGGGAGCTTCTGGTGAAGTCTCGGAAAAGCATGGGCCACCCAATGGGGCTTCCTGAGGCTTTGGGTCTCTACACTTGGCAAGGATCTGTGAAGCAGAAGCAGACACAGGCGCTTTAGGGAAGGAAGAAGCCAGACCTGAGGTTGAAGATGTCTTAGGAGACATAACTCTTCTCATGGCTTCGAAGGCACCTCTGCTCTCATGCGAAGGGACCAACGGATCTGAGGAAACCAGCGATAACCATGGCACCGGGACAGTGGGCTCTGAGCCAGAGGTAGGAGCAGAGCTCATCCAAGCCAAAGACCTGAGAGGCAGAGTTGGAACCGACAAGTCGGTTCGACTATCCTCATCGGACCCGACCAGAAAGTGTCAGCTTCTAGACTACTCGCACAACGCCGAAGATGTCAGAGTAAACGGAGTTGAAGACACTGGAGCAGGCGTCAGCTCCAAAGGCTCCACGATCAAGTCTGACTCCTCTGGCTCCAAAGGAATGGTATGGTTCGGAGGAGGAAGAGTTGTAGCTGGCAAAAGGCTCTTCGGATCCGAAGCCACTTGGGTCGGAGCCGATAAAAATTTTGCAAAGGCTGGTGCCTGTAAAAGCTTCTGCACCACACGATCCACATCCAAATCGGAAAGGCTAATGGAAGACCAAGATGAATGGATTGAAGGTGGTACTGACTGTAACAATGGAGATTTTGGTATTTTGGACACCGGTTCCAAAACCGGGGACCGGCTCCGAAAAGATAAGACAGTCTGCTCCAAGACCTGTGGAGCTGATGTCAAAGACTTTT
This sequence comes from Protopterus annectens, assembly GCF_019279795.1. Classification (NCBI taxonomy): domain Eukaryota; kingdom Metazoa; phylum Chordata; order Ceratodontiformes; family Protopteridae; genus Protopterus; species Protopterus annectens. Next base: position 442,457,154 of record NC_056748.1, read on the forward strand.
TTGATTTTTTTTTGATTCAGTGGAAGTCTTGGAAGACTTTGAGGACTTACTGGATCCATCTTAGTCACTCAAAGCCTCCTGGATCAATAAGTTTCCTCTTTCTCTCCTGGAGAACCCGAGAAGAAAAGGAATGGCATATAGAGCAGGTTTCTTGCAATGTAATGTTCCTAAACAATAAATGCAGTTAACATGACTGTCAGTGACAGACATTTTCTGCCCACATTTAGGGAATTTTTTAAACCCTGATTTAGGGTGTTTGTCCTTAACATCAGCCATTGACAAAAAATTTAACACACTCAACAGCTATAAAATATAACAATAAGGCTTCCTAAAATACAGGCTAAATATAAAAGACACAAGCCTTCCAAACTATGGCTAACACGTCACACACAGATACTATTTATCTAAGCAGATAATATATCAAGTTGTGACAGAAAGGCACTATTTAAATGCAAACAACAAAGCTATTTACTACTGATAACACACTAAACTTAACTCTAATAATCTTAAAACTTGTGACAACAAGGTCACTAAGCACACACTCTTAAGTATTAACTATTTCTAAGAAAAAAATGTGACAGAAGGTCACTATTTAAACAGTATTTAAAGACTAAAGTTTAACTAGGCCTAAGCAAAACGAGGCCAAAAATTAATATATGAAAAAACACACAAAGGGAATAGGGAAACTACACAGAAAGCTATAAGAGCTTAACTAACCTACAACTACTTTTTAGAAGAAAAGTATCAATAATATTTGAAAAATATTGAAAAGTAAGGTTTTTCCTGGCCCGAGCTAGCAAGGCCCTCCGATCTGTTGCAGCGGCAAACTAGATCTGAGGCAACTCTAGGTGCATCATGGGACAGGGACTTGGCCTCGTGCTATTTGAAGACCTTGAGCTTTGTAGTAGGCCGACTCCATCTGTAAGAATGAACGGCGAGATAGAACAACTTCACATCAAAGAGCTGATTAGACTTATGAAAAGTCTTTGTCTTATCCAAATAATATTGGAGTTGTCTATTCACATCCAGTGTGTGCAGCATCTTCTCACTAACAAACTGTGGAGAAGGGAAAATGTGGGCAAATGTATAGACTGATCAAGAGACAACTCTTTCACCACCTTGGGCATAAAAGAAGGATTAGTACGAAGGGACAACCTGTCCTTAAGGAACACTAAAAAAAGGAGGGCTTGAAACACAGACAACTGTCTGGCAGAAATAAAGGTCAACACAGTCTTCCAAGAACAATAATGTAAGGAAGCTGAAGCAGTAGACTCAAAAGCAGCCTGGGTCAATTTTTCTAAAACAAAACTAAGATCCCAGGGAGAATGAACAGGCTTCCTGGGAGGCCTAATATGGATTGGATGCCTTTAAAAAATCATTTAGCTTTAAATCTAGAAGCTGAAGCAGGTGATAAAGGCAGACAGAGAGCTGATAAGTGAGCCTTAACAGAAGAATAAGACAACTCAGCATTGAGTAGTTCACACAGACAAGACAGAACCAAAGGAATGCCCACAGAAGGTGGATCCAGGTTACAAGAAAGACACCAAACAGAAAACCTCTTCCATTTGGATAAGTAGGATTTACTATTAGTAGGTTTCCTGGCCTCCTGCAGGACGCTAAGCACATCCTCAAAAAATGGTTTCTATGTGGAATCAAAATCCTATCACCTATAGTGTCAGTTGAAGCATGGACAGGTGGGGATGGATGAGAGAGCCTTGGCTTCTGTGAGTAGGTCCACCCTGTGATGTAATCTGTGAAGACTGCCCTTGGCTAAATGCAGATGAAGAGGGAACCAATGTTGTCTCAACCAAAAGGAAATCACCAACAAGATTTTGGCAGTATCTTGTATTTTGAACAGAACTTTTGGAATGAGTGGAACGGGAGGAAAGGCATAAAGAAACGTCCCCTTCCAAGAAAATGAGAGGACGTCCACATTCCAAACCACAGGACCTGGACTCTGGTACAAAAGAGAGGAAATTGTCTGTTCAGATGGGAGGCAAAAGATACATTTGAGGGAGTACCCCACTGGTGGACAATGTACAGAAACACATCCCTGTGAAGCATCCATTCTTGGGATTGAGTTATGGACCTGCTCAGAGAGTCTGCCACAATGTTAGACCTGATGGAATGTACACTGCCTGAAGAGTCACTTGATACTGGTTAGCTTGTTCCACACTAGGAGTGCCAACCAGTAAAGAAGACAGGACCTTGTCTCCCCCTATTTGTTGAAGTATCACATCAATGTGGTATTGTCTGTAAACACCTTGAGAGGTCCTAGGAAGAAAACAGGATCAAAGAAAGGCCTGAAAAGCCAGCAGAAGAGCTTTCATCTTCTTGACATTGATGTGATCTTTCGGTTGATGAGGCAAACAGACTTCCTGCACCTTTAGGGAGCTGAAAGGTGCTCTCCATCCCACATCTGAAGTGTCTGTGAACAGCTTCTGAGAGGGAAGAGGTGGGTCAAAAGAGAACCCTGGATTGAGAGTCAACTGCTGAATTCACCATTGACATTCCTGCTTGAGATATTTAAGAGGAGGAACTAAAATTTGGAGGGGATGAAAATGCTGAAGCCAAACTAACTTTAGAATCCACTGAAGTATTCGCATGTGGCGTTTGACAAAATGGAGCGTAGGAATGGTGGAAGAAGTCATGAACTCCAGAGCTGTAACTGAGATCAGAGGAAGAAGGGATTGAAAAAAGGAATTGAGAGTTATGGCCTTGGGAGGAAGCAGGGATGCCAGCATAGGAACAGTCTGGATCCTGCACCCAGAAAGACGTGATCCCGAGAAGGAGTGAAAAGGACTTTTTGAAATTTATAGTGAACCCCAAGCTCTGTAAAAGGGAGATTACAAAATTAAGTCTTTGCAACAATGTCTCTAAAGAAGATGCCTGAAACAGGAGGTCGTCCATGTAGGGAAAGATTTGGATCCCCCTTAGCCTGCAATCACAGGAGTGAGGCATTTGGTGAACAGCCTTGTGGCAGTAGAAAGGCCACAGGGCAAAGCAGGGAACTGAAAATGCCAGGAAGTAACAAAGAAATGTAAAAACTTCCTGAAAAGGCGATGAAGCAGGATATGAAGATCAGCATCCTTGAGGTCCAGAGACACCAGATAAGCCTAAGGAAGCAGAAGAGGGAACAAAGTCTGAAGGGACAACATTCGAAAAGAGGGACCTTCAGAAAAGTGTTTAGATGAGAGTGGTCCAGAGGTCTGTAAGTGCCCTTTTCTTGGGCACCAGAAATATTCTGCAGTAAAACCTCTTCCCCCTCTGGGAAACTGAAACTTCCTGAATACTTCCCTGAGTCAAGAGATCCGAAGCACCCCTGGAAAGAAAGGCAAGTGCTCCTGGTGGTGGGCGGGCTGAGAAATTCCCATAAAAGGGGGAAAGAAATTTTCAGACCATGAAATACCCTAGGGGGATAATGGGCAGAACCCAGGAATCCTGAGTAATCTTCAACCAAACAGGAAGAAAAAGGGAAAGAAGAAGAAGAAAAACAGGAACGCGGATGAGAAGAACAGGATAGTCAGACAGCGCCTAGTTTGTTTAGCAGGAGGAGCCTGCTTCCACCATTCTTACCCTTGCGGGGAGGGCGAGACCGCTTACGAACAAAGGCTGGTTTATTGGAGTAAAATTTCTCTGATATTTAGGCACTTTATCCTAAAGGGTCTTAAACAAGTCAGCAGCAGCTTCACCAAACAAGTGTTTGTTGTCCAGAGGATTATCCATCAATGTAGCGTTAATATCATAAGGCAAAAGTAGGAGCCGAAGCCAAGAAGACCTCCTCATCATAGAACCAAAGGCAACAGCCCTAGAAGAAGCATCTGCCGCATCATAACTACACTTAATGGAATGGCAAGCCACCTGGGACAAAGTCCCTAACACAGAAAGAGCAGAAGTCTTCCCTTCAGGAGTTTGGGAGATCAGAAATTACCTGATAAGTCTGAGAAAGAAAAGCCAAACTGTCCCTGGACATAAGGGTCTTAGAATTGACAGCCCTAAAAGCTAAGGTAGCAGAGGTATAAACTTTCTTACCTAGCCTCTCCATAGTTATGTTGTCTTTATCAGAAGGAAGTAACCTAGTAGAAGGCAGCAACCGAGATGGTTGTCAGTAGCCAGAAACACCACAGAAGGGTCATCAGAAGGGCAACTATATAGAAATTTACAGTCTTCAGGCACCCTATAAAACTTATCAGGTTTCTTGAGGCAGGGGGTTGGGAATCAGGAGCCTTAGATGCAGTAGAAAAGGCATCCAACAAGCCAACCAAAACAGGAAGAACAGCAGAAGGTCTAGTAGAGTCCATTTGCAGAAGATCATAATACCGCTTCTGTACCTCACAAACCGTGGCACAATCCAGCTGAAAAAAAAACTATCATTCTGGAGATTGTGTCCCCAAAAGAAATTTCCTCGAAAGGAGTGCCAGGACTAGTACATTCCTTTTCTTCAGATGCACAGTCTAAAGGAGTGGAAATCTGAGATGAATAATCAAGGGATTCCTCATCTGAATCCACCTCCTCCTTAGAAGGATCCTGCCCCCTGGTTATTTTAATGGGAGTGGAGGACTAAGGGGGGGGGGGCTAAAACACAGACCCCATGAAGAGGTTGCAAAGCCATCAATGCATTATAGAACTGAGTAAAATTCTGCCATTCACTCTGCGGGTCCTTAGGAGCTGGAGAAATATGCTTTACCTTTTGCTTTTTCTTCAAGTGGACATCTGCCTTATAATACTTAGAAGGCTCTGACTCTGAACAGCACTCAATAACAGTAGTTAGAACTTCCTCCCTGACCAAAATCTGAGGAACAACCCTTGGCCCCTTGGAAATAATCAGCCGTGGTTATGCCTGAACATCTGAAATGGATGTCTGTAAGGCCTGCAAGGACATGCATAAGGTTGGATCCATGCTGGCCTCTAAAACTGCTGCGGGCTTTCACTTGCCTTTGAAAGACATCTGATGGAGGCTGCATAGTAGAAAATCAGATCTAGGCTACTTGGCCTTCTTCTTCATGGACAGCTGTCCCTCAGAGCAGGAAGTTCCTTCCATAGTGTCTTTAGCTAAAAGCTTAAGATGTTGATTCTCCAAATACAAGGCCAAGGAAGAAAGCAAATATGGAGTATTATAGGAATAAAGGCATGACAAACTGAAGAGTACATATGGTCATGGGAAGTGCCAAGACAAGAACTGCTCATGATGGTCTTTATGTGGAATCTGTTTCCCACACTAGCATTTACTCTTCTTGGATGACATGAAACCCTACAAGCAACAATACAAAATGAAAAAAAGATAAAAATCAAAAAAACCCAATGGGTAACTTATCTGAAACGGCTTGGTGAGCCAGCAACGGAATGGGCATTTAGATAATTAAGAGATGGCATTCAGACTGGCGGCAAAGAAGTTCTAAGGATGGTACATCCAGAAGTCACCTTTATGCCCTACACTATGCGTGGAACATACATATGATGTATGGCGTACCTTAAAGCAACCAAAAGGGTTTGGTATACTGGCTGGATGTCCCTAGGCAGGGGGTCCAGACTGTAATGAATACAACAGTGAAATGGAAGGACATCTACTTATTCATATTTATTTGCTAATTTTTTAACACAAATCTCTTGAACCATGTAGGAAAACACTTGAGTGCGTGTTTTGGAGTTACTAAAGAAGGAGTACATCAAAATAAAAGAAAAACTAAGCATGTTAAGACTTCAACGATGGCTGCACACTAAGTAAAACATTAATTTCAGCTTTCCCATGTGAAAACAGAAACTCAGAAAAGTCAGCCAGTGAATTTGTCATTCTGGCTAAATTTCAGTAACTGGTTAGTAATTGCACTGCCTGGATGTTAGTACAAAAGAAATTCCGAGAACCTGAAAAAAATCAATCACAAAAGGTGACAAGAAAACACTGGCTGGGAAGAATACTGCAGCAAAAAGCAGTTCAAGCTCCACCTTTAATGCAAGACATGACTTCCAGTATTCTACAGGGAAAAATAAGTCAAATGTGCTTAGAGTGGATTAAAATAAATGAAGCACTAGGAATATATCAACTCAAATAACAAAAGGCTTAAAAAAGGAAGAAGTTTTAAACAGATATTCAGATCAGCTGATAAAAATGGAAAAAAAAAAAAGGTTGACATGAAGAAAAGGCTGGCTGAGTATAAGACTACTCAAGAAGAGACGTTTAAAAAAATGGTAGAATTAGAAGACAAAGCATTTAGGGTAAACCTGAGATTTTCTGCCATACCAGAGAAACTGGAAGGAACAGACTATTAATTTTATGAAAGCACAAACAACTGGACTGATATTCCACAGCAGTTGTTAATTGAAAAGGCACATAGTGTGTATGCTCCAAACATGGCCATGAGAAAGCAATCCAGATTTTTCATAGTAAACATGCAATCCTACCAGCAGAAAGAGTTGATTCTGACAAAACTGTAGCAGAAGGTCAACGTCCTAAAAGTGGGAGACAGTAAAGTGTTTGTGGAAAATGATTACTCACTTTACACCTGGCAGAAGAAGAGTAAATTTATTCCAGCAATCAGGGAATGTCGAGAAACAGGTGTGAGATTAAAGCTGCTGTATCCAGCTGTTTTCAATACATATTTTTGGAGGGTCAAAATCATTCTTTGATACAGAACATGGTAAGGAGGAAATAGAAAAGTTTGTCTAACAAGTGAGTTGTCAAACTGAAGGGGATTCTACTTCTTACTCTTCTGATAATAAAGCCCATAGAGTAGACATGTCCAACCTGCGGCCCGCGGGCCGCATGTGGCCCTCAGAGCTCTTCCATGCGGCCCTCAAACTCTAACTGCAACATCAATGTATGCATGCCCCAAAACACTTTTTTTGTTTTGTGTTTTTTGCTCCCGTGACCTGTAACGCTAATGTCGGTGTGCGCATGCGCAAAAGCACCCTTCTAGTTTTGTTTTTGAGCCAAAAAAGGGTCAGTGTGTTTACGCCATTATTTTGCGCCGAACAATCAGTGTGTGTGTTCTCTCTGAAGAGGGACTCATGTATGGATTTGCCGCTGTTGCCTTTGAAAGGGACAGCAATTACCTGTGTTAATAGGCAAGTATGGAGTGAGTGAGTGCATGCATGAAAGCAGAATTCTGTGTGTGAAAGTAGAAGAAGAGTGTGTGTGTATGTGTGCATGAGAGAGAGAGACGCATGCACAAAGAGGCTAACAATGATCAGTCTACCTACTGAACACAAACAAGTTAGCTCACAAATATATCATACATTAAGAGTACACTTTCATTAAATTGCGGCTTTCCTGACAGGGAGAGTGTTGTATTGAACATGAACTCATACCTCTTAACTGTATGGATTTTCAAATAATGTCTGTATTTTTGCCTCATCTTCCAATTTGTGTCTTTTGCTTAGGAAATAAAAGTAGTCATCCTAGGTAATGCAGTTCCATGGAGTAAGAATGAGACAGTAGCCTAGGGTTAATGGGTCAGTAGTGGACTGACTATGTGGGACTGTAGCATATAAAGTTGTATTGTTTTTTCAGACAAACAAAAAAGCACCTAGTACTGTTTTTTCATTGGTGGGTTCTAAGCAGTGGTAGACTGGACAACAGCAAGCATAGCTTTGGTGGATCATCAATACTGGCAAATCAAGTGGGCACAATGTCATTTTTTAAATGTTGGGGATTTTAGTGTGTATGTGTGTGCTTATGTGTTGGGAGTGCTGCAACAGTAGATGATTATTAAAGACAGAGAATTACGGACTGTGGAGAATGTTTCTTTGTTTCAAAACCTAATACTTGGGTACGCATGCCAGAAGTAGATTTTTTTAGACATAGCTTCTTGCCATTTACAGTGGATGGATATTTACATTTAATGGATAATGTATTAGCGTGGGCCTGTGGGGTTCTGAAGGATGCCAAGTCTACCACTGCCAATGTCTTGTAAAGTGACCTAGAAATGGATATTGGGTTGTTACTGAAAAAATATAGTAAGTGGGCTTAGAAATATAGTTTAATTAAACAAAGTGTACTTTCAATTTAAAGGCCATAATTTAATTTATTTCAGGTAGTCCAGATACTGGTAGATTGTATACCATTAGGCTTAATTAGGGAGAGCTGTCATTCTGGGGAAACAAACAGCCCTAGTTTCAGTGAAAGCTCTGTGGTTGCTTGCAGGTAGGAAGTTGCAGGATGTTGATGCAATGTGTTTTATTTATTATTTTTAATGCATTTGTCATTTCAAAGCATGGTTTTCTTCGATGCAAAAGAAGGCAGGACTGAATGAGCCATACAATGTTTAACTGACAATAATGGGATGGAAAGATTATAAGTGATGTATAATGTTTGTAGCTACAGTTGTTTCAGTGGTGTCTGTAATGCATAACTATTTTTGGGCCTGTGTCCCACTTTTATTTTTCGCTTTGTCCAGATTTCTTGCTCTAAGGTTGAGAGGTATGGTTCCATACTAAATCAAAAGTTGCATTTACCTTGGAAGACTTTTCGGCATAATTATGAAAAAGAGAGCCTTTTTAATATCTCTGCTTATTTCCAATATAAACTGCCATGTAACCTTGCAAATAAACTTCTTTTTAAGCTACTTTACTTCTTTTGGAATTGACAGGTATGATTCATCTGCTCGGACATAAGCATAGAGTGCTAATGTGAGATTGATTTCTTGCAGGAGTCTGTGGTTTACGTAATCACAATAACTTTTTGTGTTTCTGGGTGTGTAATCAATTTAACAGTTTTAAAGATGTTTTCCAAAAATAAATAAATATATAACAAATAAATAATCCTCTCTACACTTTGAGCTATTAACAAAGTCTGGGAATTTGTTTTTTTTCAAAAGCGAAGGTCAGCATTACAGCTCAGTAAACTGTCAGTCTGTGAGTAACTTCTGCACAAATTAAAATGTCTGAATGTCAAATGGCTTTAGATTGGAGGGAAGTTTATTTTTATTTATTTTATTTTATTTTACATTTGTTTAACGGGAAAGTCCGACTGGACACAGGTCCATTTTCAGCGGAGGCCCGGGGAGAAAAGCTCCAAAAATAACACAAAACAATATAATACAATACATGAGAGAGAGAGACAGCAAATTATGGATGTAGTACTCATACAATATGGCAGAGATTACATCTCGTAACAGTGAGAATCATTGAGGTACAGAATAAACTTAAAACATTTTTACAGTTATAATTACAGCAAGGCAAATATCAATGAGTTAAGTTTTAGGAGAAAGCTGTTTGTACATAGCTGAAGCTCTGAAACAATCTTTTGGTATGGATTAACCTGGGGATTGACACAAGTTATATGTTTGCACCAGTATGTAGCATTATAGTTTATGGTTTTCTTATTGATTTACTTTTTGCCGAGCAGTTGTTTGTTGATTTATTGATGGTCCTTTTGGTGGTGGGAAATTACATGGATGAATCCATCTCTATTATGGTTTTTTTTCAGATATTTTGACTTCCAGACAATTTCATTCAGTGAGTGGGTGTCATGTGATTACTGAGGTTGCCTATTTTACAAGTAGGGGCTTGTGTGTGTGTGTGTGTGTGTGTGTGTGTGTGTGTGTGTGTGTGTGTGTGTGTGTAAGAGAGAGAGATTTAATATGTATACTGAATATAATTTTGCAAATGGAATTCTTACTTAAACATGCCCCTCTTTTTGGGCAACTAGACTTGAGTAACCAATATTAGATCTTAGCCATCCAGCTGGGAAAGGTTAGTATGTGGATTTTCCATCTGGTTTGATGAAAGCTATGCTACTTACCCAAGGATTACATTTATGGCTATCCATCCAGCCATCGTGTTGCTGAACTACACTGTTTGATAATGAGAGGAGCATTTTACAGAAGTTGAAGGTTTTTGTGTCAAGAACCTGTCCATAAAAAGTGGCTTGTTTATGTTGCAGTGAAGGCTGTGGTCTTTGTAGTGAGCGTTTTAAGTATAACCAGTATTTCTGAGGTAGAGGAAGTCTCTTAAGGCAGGATCTTTCTTAGCTTGGAAAGCAAGCCAGTGATGAAATTTATAGGGGCCAGTGAGAGACAGAGGAAAGCAAGAAGCTTTTTAGTCTGTTTGGATAACTACATGAACTTAGTCCTTTGAACTTTTTTGTCAGAAATGGTTGTAGTCTTTCTTTTGGCAGGGTGTTTTGCTGAGGCACATGCCAAAAGGGGCATTGCACTCAATAATGGCTCTTGTAAAGGAAGAATACAGGGATGTTATGACCTCCTTGTCCCTGGATGAGATACCCTTACTAATGAAGTGGGCCATGTAAAAAGCTTTCCTTACAACGGAGACAACGTGGTGGTCAAAAGTCAGGTTTTTATCAACCTGGGTGCCCAAGTACCATACGACTTATTGCGTGCTTACAACATTGTTATTAATGTGATAATTTGTGGGGACATCACTCTCCTCAAAGGGGATGATGATGCATTTTTTGGCATTTAGCTTGAGGCCATATTTCCAGCACCAGTTATTTGTTTGGGTGAGACCCTCTTGTAGCTTATTCAGAATTGTTTTATTAAGTCAGTAATATGAATTCTTTACTTTATTGCAAATTTGTTGGGTTATTTTTGTGGATTATAGTATTGTAGGACAGCTGATGTTGACATTTTACGTAGTTGGACTGCTGGAATGGTTTTCCCAGTGAGAAATGCTAGTGTTGTAGTGAATATATGTTTATTTGTGAAAAAAAAAAAAAAAAAAATATATATATATATATATATATATATATATATATAAACTAAGATGTTAGAGTTAACTGTTAGATTAGAGAATTAGAATGAGAATTAGAATTTTAAGGCAAATATTAGGCATTTATTATATTTATTCATTGTTCAAATGCACCTACAGTACAGCGAGGAGGTCGACTGTGGTCTTCCGGAGCAACAAAAGAGTTAACTATATGATATATTTTATATGTGGCCCTAAGACCATTTCTGTTCACTCAATGCGGCCCTAGCAAGCCAAAAGGTTGGACACCCCCAAGAGAGACTATGCTACTGAAATAAAAGCACAAGAGTTGACTAGAAGAACTAGGTGTACATTGGAAATGAAGCAGCGAGTGGATATGGGAGATGGAGATCAACTGGAAGAAAACCAGCAACTCAGAAATCAATGAATAAATAGGGTATTATACATGGCATCAATGTCTGGAATAAGATTTAGGAGATGGGAAGAGGAAGGAACTGCAAGTAAAATAAAATACTGTTGTTAACATATTTTACAGTATATGACATATAATACATGCTACAAAATAAAGCTTTTTTTAGTTATTTTTGTGTGTAGTAGGGATACTAGGGGTAATCAAGAGCACCTTTTTCCTCCTCCTCCTTTCTTTTTTCTCTTTTTTTTGTTCAATTTAAAGAAATGTAGTTACTGAAATGTAAAAAGAGAAGAAAGCCTGGACAAAACAGCATGATACAAGTAAAACTGATATGCCTTTACTAATTTTGCATAAAGGAATGGCTGGATTTACAAGACTCTTCTCTTGATTTAATAAGTTTTAAGGGGAAGCAAATAAATATAAGAACACTGATTATAATGAATACTGAATAGTGTTTTCAATTATCACATAAATATTTACATTGTAATATGTGTAGTGGAACACAACTGTCTATCTGGTTCTCATGTTTCTAAGCAGACAATCTGATATGGCGACAATAAAACAGAACACTTTCTTTCAATGTTTTCTGAAAGCAATCAAGTTGTTTTCTTCATTTGGGAGAAGAATAAAGATAAGACAAAAACAGACAGCACTTAGTGAAAGTAGAAGCACAGGCTGCACCATGCATCCTAGCATGGATCACCCTCATTATAGGTTAATTCAAGCCTGGGAGCGTGGCTGTCAGCCTGGGACAATTGCTCCTATTAGGAGGGTTAAACTTCACTATTTGAACTAGTACACAGTTTTGTGTTTTACTGTTAACTTAATAGGCTTTGGGGGTATCCTGGAGGTATGCCTGTTGTTTTGTTTGAGGTTTTTCATTAAAACAAAGTTTAATAAGACTGACATAGGTTCAAAAGGATATGTCAAGAAACAACTGTATACAAAATCATCCTGCCAAACATTAGTGTATGCATGTAACACAAAAGAAACTATATATACACAATAGGTAGGAATAATAACTTTTTATCATAATAGCACTTTCCATATTATCTTTAAATGTGAATGGTCTCACAAACACAAAAAAAGAGTTTTGAACTATATTTAAAAAGCACAGCGCAAATAGCTATACTACAGGAGACAGATGTCGGAAGAAATAAGCATGTGAATTTGATAAAGAAAGGATTTTAGGATGGTTACTTAGCTGATTATCTGGGACAAAGAAAAATGACAGCACTTGCATTAACTGCAAGAACAGCTCCAATAGTGATAGAAGAGGAAAAATTATTGGTAGATTTGTACTAATAAGGGGATACTTGGAAAGGAGAAGGACTATGCTGGCATACATTTATATTCCAATTCTAACTGCTACAATGGAGCTTAGGAGCTTAAAAAAGTCTGAGAGAAATCATCAATTTTCAGTAGGAAATATTAATTATAGGTGGTGACTGGAATTTGATTTGCAACAGTGAGGATGCGTCTGAGAGGCCTAGAAGAGAAAATATACAAAAGTAGGTATATCTTTGATGAAATTTATGAAAATATTTGGTATGGAAGATGTGAATTCAGTAGTAGGTGTTCAGAGAAAATTTATATATTATTCCCCAAGGTACAAACCTGGGCTAAGCTAGACAGAAATTATATTTCACAGGAACATGTGCATTTAATTGAAAGTTTTGAAACACATCCAATACCTATTTCAGATTACATGCCAATAACTAAAATAAAATGCAGGGTAATGAAGTAAAAATGAAACACTGTCTCTTCCCTACTTATCTGTTAAAAAGAGAGGAATTTAACTCCTTGCATCCGAGTGACGCCTCCAGGTGCATCTGCAGTTAACACCTACTGAAGTCTCTAGGTGTTAAACATTGTGTTAAACATTGCTTGTTCATATTTACGCCAGTAATTTCAAAACCATGTTATGTACAAGGTTTTAAAAGATTTCATCTTAAGCCTTACACAATAAGAAACTTAACTGCATTGATATCTGACCTCTGTCTAGTGCATGTAAATAGATTTTTTATGATATTAATTTATATAATGTTCACATTTTTCTAAATATCTCAACAACCAAGTAACACAGACAGAACTCCTTAGCCTCATAAGAAAGTACTCAGCTAGTTGACTGCTGACAGTATGTGTGTAACTTAAGTGGCTGCTGAGATATTTTATTACACATGTAATAGTTACTGTGTTTTCTGTGTCTTATAAAATTTGGATTAAGACCTAGAACCTAAAGAATACTACCACTGTGAAAAGAGTTTCTGCTGAAGACTTTGACATTTACACCTCTTTAGTAAACCCTATAATCCCAGAAATGTGAACATTTGTGAGGACATAATTTGATTCTGTCAAAAGGCTTAGGCTTCACCCACTGGAAGGTACAGTGCAAATGTCCTGAGCTCCAGTGTAGTGGATAAGTTAAAGAATGGGTAGTGGAATGGGTAGTGGAAATTATTTGGAAGTTATCAGAGAAGACAGACATTTCTTCTGAAAATATAACTAGGGAGTAGGATAAAATTAAAGTGCAGTTTAAAAATAGGGTGGAAATAAAAGAAAAAGATAAGGTTAAGGAGTAATAAGGATTACTTAGATGGGCTGACAAAGGAGAAAGTATTGCAGAATATGGGAATCTCACAGAACAAGAAGTGGCACACTTGCAGAGATCTCAACAGAAAATAAGTGACCACCTTGATAATATGCATGAGTTTAGAAAGACTGCTGTTAAGCAACTGTTTTTTTGATAATACCTCCAAAGCACAAAACTTTTAGCACAACAGCTCTGGCGACAATGTACAAAACGTTGTCGTCAAGCTTAGGGAATCTACAGCAAGGAAAATAACCACAGATTATAGCTTCATTAGAGGTTACTAGGCTAGTGGCCAGTGTGACTTTACAAGCCTAGCCATATTAATTCCAAGTATCCCCATTTGTTATTTTTGTGTAGTTTGCAGAATGAACGAATTTATGAACAGAGCTGGTTTGTGATCAACATCAGCTACCCCTGTTCATGAGAGACAAGGGTGCCACCCCCAGGGGCAAATTTGTGGTCTTCCATCCAATCATCTAGGCTTTGTTTGAATAGGGTCAGTGGGCAGCTCTGTTTTACATGAATAGGAAGTCTATTTCAGAGAAGTGACAGTCTCTGAAAATCTTATCTGTCTCTTCAGCATGTTCTGTTAATGTCAAAGAGGCTAGGCTGAAATCCTTAGAGCGAGTGACTCTTGTGCCATTTGACTTGCAGATGAGGAGCATTTCCATTAGGCAGAGTCGGAGATTGCACTATAGGCCAAGCACAAGTCGCCACTCGGCAACCTATAAGATACAGAGTAAAGTGACACAACTTTCAGCCTGCCCATGTAAGATCATGGCTTGGAGTCCCTGTATTTTCTCAGTGAAAAATCTCTGAGGTCTCTCCAGCTGCTTCAAGTCTCTGGCGAGGTACATGGAAAAGGGTGTATTATATATTATATTCTATTAGTCTGATGAGGGCTGAGTACAGTGGAGTTATAACATCCCTTGGCCTGGATCCTATGGTTTTGCTTATGAGGTGCTCTATGTAGAAAGCTTTCCTTACCACTGTGGAAACATGGTAGTGGAAGTCCAGATTGCTATCTACCTGTGTTCCTAAGTCTTGCATCACTGGGTTGGAACTGGGGGGGGGGGGTGCTGTCAATAGTGCAATTTGTAAGGAATTCTGCTTTGTGAAAGGGAATAATAATGCATTTTTTTTCATTTAGTTTTAAACCATGGCTTTGGCACCAATCATTCATTTGTTTTAGCCCTTCTTGTAATATGCTGACATTGTTGGGGAACTCAGTGATTGCTCCCAGTTTGCACTCATCAGCGAACATGGTAAACCAGAGGCCATCTACTTTGGCCTGGACTTCTGAGAAGTAAAAGCCAAACGGTTAGGTGCCCAGCACAGAGATCCTGTACAGTTATTTTAAATATTTTGGAAATTTTATGAAAATCTGTATAAAGCAGAGAAATGTGGAAATCACAAAAAAGCACAAATGGAAATGTTTTTGGAAGAATTAAATATGCCAAGGTTATAGGTATATGAGGCTCAATTACTAAAAACTAGGAGAGCAGGAGATGAGATAGAAATGATGATATATAACCAAGCTACAGAACAGTCCCCAGGAATAGAAGGTATTCATGATTAGGTTTGGAAGCTAGGAGGGAAGAAAGTGATAAAGATCTGGAAGGTTTTGTTTAACAGGAGGAGAATCACCAACATCCTGGAAGAAAGAGGCGGTCGCTGTAATACCTAAAGATGGTAAAGACTCATCACATCCAGCTTCACATAGGTCCATTTTGATTCAAAGCCATGACAATAAAGTATTTATCTTTATAATGACAAAGTATGGAAAATGTGATGCGAAATTTGATAGATATTGATCAATGTGGTTTTGGGAAGGGGAGGCAAACATTTGACAACATTAACAGAACAATGACGATCCAGAGGGAAGAAGAATGTAAAAAACTGCCACTATTTTGAGTGTCTTGATGCAGAGCAAGCATCTGACAGACTAAGGATTTTATGAATAAGCTAATGGATGCATTTGCATTGCCTGATAAGATTATAAGGTTGATTAGAAGGATATACGAGGAACTGATGATGAAAATTAAGGGGGGAGTCCTCTTTGATAAGTTCTGTGTGAGCAGTGGAACCAGGCAGGGATGTCCCTCTTTCCCCTTGTTATTTGCATTATATTTAGAACCAGTGGCAAAGAAAATAAGGGACTCAGAAATTCAAGGCTATAACTGGCATGGTAGTCAAGAAAAATTAGCTTTATTTGCAGATGATATTATTTTATACCTGATAAAACCAAAAAAGGACATTTCAGTGTTGTGGAATATTCTTAGTTTCAGGTCTTTTTTGGGATACAAAATTAAGAGAGATAAAACAAAAGCAATAGCTGTAAACTACATACCCACACAGAAATTTGTTCAACAATACCCATATTTATGGGGATATGACAAAATGAAGTACATATGAGTAAGGATTAAAAAGGATTCTGCTTTGGCAGCTAAGGATATGTGGGAAGACAATGATTTAAAAGATAATATAAAAACTGAGAAATTGGAAGCTCTATTTTATGGATAGGGATATCAATATACAAGCAGTGAAAATGTTTTAGTCCCTAAGTTTTGTACACAGGTCATGCATTTTTTAACACTCAGAGAAGTTGCAGATATCAAATTAATAAAGAGTTGGAAATATTTTATCTGGAAGGGGAAGAGGGCAAGAGTCAAGTGGAATAAGTTAATCCTTCCAATACAAGGTGATTTGGGATTACCTGATTTGAAGGCTATTTCTAAGCTACATAGTTAAAGCTCCTATACATAGCACAAGCAGAAGGCTATAATTCAAAGTGGAAAAGGGATGATGATGAAATGGGGGGGGGGCTCAAGAAACAAGGAGAGAGACTGGGATTTTGGATGCAGATCCTTAAGGAAAACAACAATAACCAAACAGAATATTATATTCCTGAAATGGAAGATTATTCTAAAAACTAAGACAATGTAGGGCTGGAGAAGGGATATATTAGAATAGGCAAGAGGTGGCTGGAATCTATTGGAGAAAACTGGCAAAGGAACCAAGGTATTGGTAACAAATAATTAGAAAGGGGAAGATAACAGAATGGGAAGAAGCCAAGAATTCATTTGTGCTGCAGGCTAGAGATTTCCTACTCTATCATGAACTGATTTCAGAGTACAGGCAAAGAGAACAAAATAAGGGGATTCAAAGCAAAAGACCATCAGTGGTAGAGTTTTTAGAAGAATCTAGAACAGAAGCTGCTGTTAAAAAAGGAATAACTGGTAGGACATATAAAAACAAAACTACATGGTAACCATAGGAATCAATTAGAGGAGGTTAGAAAGGATTGGGAAGACCGACTAGATAAGCAATTCACAAAGAAACAATGGGAGGATATATGTATGGCTCCTAAATATGCAATGAAGTCTAGAATATTTAAGATCTTTGCTTGAAAGTGTCTATACCCCAAGCAGATGCCAAAGAAGTTTTCCAAAGGTAGCTTGCAAATGTTGGAGGTGTGATGGGGAAAAAAGAGGCAATTGGAAACATATTTTTTGGAAGTGTAATGACTTGGCAGACTTTAAAAATTCACTGTAAACTACTCTGTCAGAAATACTGGGTAACCAAATTGGTGTAACTAAGGAAAGGATTTTTTGAGCCACAATACAGAATCGGAATTGCTTAGACACAGTTAAGGCCTTGCTGAGTCTAATTCTGGTGTCTTCCAAAAAAGCTATTACTAGAAAGTGGAAATCAAAGTTTAAACCAACTGTACTAGAAGTTGTGAATATAAATAATAGCAGAAACAAAGCTAAGCCACAGACCAAGCTGGGTTAGTTAATTAGTTAGTGAGGAAGTAATAACTGTAGTGGGTAATGGTAGCCCTTTGGAAATAAAAATCTTTATGATGAAATCCAAATCCCTTGAAGGAAAAAAAGCAATTGTTCTTTTTTTGAATGTTTTTTATTAAAGGAGATCTTTTGTCAGATGTACATTAACTGTCATGAGTTTAAATAGTTTTTTACACATAAGCATTTAGAAAGGTAGAAAACTCCCTTGATTGGATAACATTAGCAATAAATCAGTTCTATAAGATACAATTGTCAACCTATGTCTCCATAAAAGAATGGGAGCCTGTGTGATTGGTTAGAACAGCCGTGTGTAGTATAATGAATCACTGGAAAGGGGGAGGGCAGTGTTCGGTGCAAACCACTTGTCAAAAATCAGAGCCATTGATGAATCAGAATCTGAGAGTAGAAGAACAAAGAAATAGCTGGAATAAGGCTAAGGGAACTAAGCAAGACAGCAGGAACAAATGAAGGGTTAAGGGAAAATAAATAAGGTGGTAGGAACTAAAGCATAGGTGGGGGATTGGCTGGAGTGGGCCAAATAAAAAAAATAAGAAAATAGACTTTGGGTATTTACGAATCACTGAAATAGGGGAGTCCGAGTGTATTTAGTGATGAACGACAGCATCAAAGAACACCTGTTAGAGACCAGTCAAATAAATTCAAACATGAGCATGACCAAAGATTCCAAAGCACTGTGAGAAACTTTTTTCAACTTTAAACTTTTTAGTATCCAGTAGGTCCCCCTCACATAAAAGCATCCAGAACCCAATTTCAAACTCTGCACAACGATGCTTCACTCAGTGAACACTGCAGTAAGTGGAAGCAGAATTTCCCTCAAATGGATAGGATTTGAAAGGACTCAGTTCTATCAGAATATATTACCCACTATGTTTAATGTCATTTTTACTATTACTCACTGGTTGCTCATTAAATGTCATCTTGCTTATGTAACCTTGCTGCCTTAATTTTAAGTATATATTTGTATCAGTACTTCAGAAATTAGAGTTAGAAAACAATGCTAGGTTACTCACTTCAGGAGTATAGGACAATCTGTTAAGAGGAGTATACTTTCAACATGATAACCACGAACTCTGCCTTCCTGATAAATACTGCTCTTCTACAAAGTAAAAAGTTACTGAATCTTTAACAGTTAAAGACAAGTCAGACATCTTAACTTATTTTTTTATTTACTTTATATGTGGCACATTTAAAATAGGACTTGTCTTATAGGAGTATCTATTCACAGTTCACTAGCAAAAGAGTGCATATTAAACTGTCTAATGTATTAGGCAGTCATTTAAATTGTTCTTTTAGTGTACATCTCTCACAGTTATCCTTGTTTAACTTTCCATGTTGGGGGGGGGGGGGCAAAAGAGCCGTAAGTATGTTCTCTCTCTCTCTCTGAAAAGTAAACAATTTAAAATAGCTTTAATTTTAATTACCTGCCATTGAAATGTTATTTTTTAAACTGAATTATACTTTAGTAGTGGTGGGCTATATAACTTGAAGGCCAGTTAATGCAGAAACTACAGACTGGTTTTTGACAAACAAAACACAGCTGTCACTATCTGGTGCACATAAAACAAACACAACAGATAAGTAATAATGTGCATGAAGCATATGAAAAAAGTAACTGGAGTAGCACAACTAAAAGACAAACTTCAGGAATTAAATGACAACTGTATGCTAAATGAAACCAAAGCAGTTAAGGCTGTTTGTATTAAATGTATTTATCATCCTGAAACTGCAAGTGTAAATGATAAAATTTAATTTGGGCCATTATGACATCCTCTAATTTGGGCCATTATGACATCCTCTAATTCTAAACTAGACTACAACAAGCAAAGGTAACTAAGACATAAATGTGACTTTTTAATGGGAAGATAAAATGTTGACAATGAAAAAAAACACCGGTTAGCTAAAATAATTAATAATGAATTTAGTACCTGTGTGCCATTTGTCCTTTGAGAGGTTTATGTGTTATGCCACCATCCCTGAATCCACGGTTCTCAAAACTGTTTAATGGAGCTATATTTCTGCCTAAAAAGCACAGAAAAAAATGCAATTTAAATGAATTACTAGTATTCAGCACACATTAAGAAACTGTAAGATCACAGTATTAAAAATAAACTTTCTGAAACCAAATGAGTAGCAATGACATTTAAGTACTCATCATATCTGTAGCTCTCCACAATCATTCCTAGAGCAAGTCTACTAGCATACATTTTTTCCCAACAGTATCATAAGCGACTTGAGTTTCCATTATTATTATCTGTGTTACCTGGCTGGTGCGTGGGGATGGTATACTGTATCTAATGTTCAGCTCCCTCTACGCATGGGTCTATTTGAAGCAGCACTGCTCTGTCGTAGAGGTCAGCAGGCCATGTTGCTACGCTCAGTTACTTTCATGCATCCCGGTCAGATCCTATCGCAACTAGTCTGAGCACAAGTTCAATTGTATATAGCCTACTCTGGTGCAGAGTGAGCAGGCCAGTGGCTGGTGCAAGAGGTGGAAAATTGTAACCTTACACAGAACTACAAGACATAATAATTCCCTTGTTCCACCAAGGCATGCCAAGAGGGGTGCCCTTCTCAATGTTAGTAGAAGAAGGGGCAGGAATATTAGGGCCACTATGATGGTGATAAAGTGAAGGAAATGGTGGGGTACCTATTGCTGGGCTTGAAACTGGGACTGTGAAAAGAGGTTGCAATGATATAAAAACTTCTGAAGTCAGCCTAGTCAGTAATTTACTTTGTCTTTTTTTTCCTTGCACCTGACTTAAACCTCATCATGTTCAATAGAGCAGTCATCCCTTTGACATACAATCATTACCCCATGCCGGTGCATATGCTCTCTATCGCAGCCCCATTTCTTTTCCAGGTTGAATGAAAACACTTTCCTGCAATCAAGAGGAAGATCCAGTAAGAAGTCTGGCTCCATCTTACATATATACTACCTCACAACTCTCTAACTACACACAAAGATACAAAGCACAAACCATTATCTAGTGCTCAAAGAGATGGGTGATAGAAGGTTGGTCAAATAAAAGGTTGGAGGTACCTGTCTGGCTCTCACAAACCTATGAAATATAGATAGCACTGACATATAATTATATTACTTTTAAGGGTCTCCAAAAGTGCAGTCTAAATGTGAGACAGAGTTTCATGAAATGTATGAGCAAAAAAGGAACAGACAAAAATGACACCAGTAAAACCACTAAAACCAGGAAACCCTTCAAATAACTCATGACAAAGAACCAAATGCTCTTAAAACAAAGAGCCAATCAATAGAGCTTTATAACAATGTGCACTTGATGGCAAAGTGGCCAAAGCAAACTAGTCTTCCATATGTACATTTTAGAGCTTCTCACCTCTCTAGAAGTGTGTCTTGTATTACAATGCTCAAAGGCTGCCAAGCCTCCAGGTGGCAAAAGATAAATTAGCCACTTGCTTAGAAATAACTGTTTGGCTAACAGTCTCCCTTCCTGACCTGAAACAAACAAACTCATGATGAGAAATAAAACAAGCAGGCAGCTAAGTGGTGTAGCAGTTGGCATGTTTGTCTCAAAGCTTGGTTCTCCAGTTCAGTTCTTGATTGGGGTGGCTTCTGTTAGGAGTCTGCACATCCTCTGCGCCCATGTGTGGTTTTATAAGGTGCCTTGCTTTTCTCCCACACCCCATAATTCTGCCTGTACACGAAACAAAAACTATGTACTTACCACATCAATAGACATGCTTGGTCGTGTTTCATTTGCCTCTACTGATAGGACTGACAGCAACTATCAGCCCCTATGGCAAAGATATCCACTTTCCCAGGCATCAAAACCTCCTCCATACACACAATGCCTTGCATCCCTCTGGCCCCCCAGACTGGAAATTAACTTGTTTGGAACTCAGTCTATAACTAATTTAAGTACGGCCCAAACATGCATTCACATACCATCTCCTCCCCTTAGCCAAGTTGGGGGACAGTGGAAAGAAATGTAGAGAAAAATCAAGCATGACCGTGCAGATATAGAAGTTATGTCCTTACCATAACGTTCCATGTGGAGTGTTCATCTCGCCTTTGTTCTTACATGGGTTGGCCGATCCTCCGTGTCGACTTGCTGCAAGCTCTGCATCGAGAAGAAGCTCGAGACAATCTAATACCCACAATCCCCCTCTGCCTTTACCTCAGATCTAGTTTGCAAGCAAACCAGTCTCCAGAGAGAGCACACTCATGCTTACATCACATATGCACAGAACTAAGAGTCTATATATATATATATATATATATATATATAGACATGTCAACTATATACACAATAACTGCAAAGCAGAAGCAGAATCCAGGCCAGGCACCAAAAACTGAACGTTCTTGGAGGGTGGGAATGTAGAACAAAAGATGAACACTCCACATGGAACGTTATGGTAAGGACATAACTTCTATATGTGATAGTGTTCAATCTTAGCGTCCTAGCTCCTTGTTCCTGAGGAACTCACGGAAGGACGTTCTTGAGCACAGTGGAACCAAAGGTTGCCCTGTCCTAGAAACCTTGTCTACCTTATAATGAGAAATGAATGTATGTGGCTTAGACCAAGTAGCAACCGCACAAATAGCGTCTAGTGGTAGGCGGGCTGCATGAGCCAGGGATGTAGACACTGACCTTGTGGAATGTCCTTTGGGTTTGTGCAAAAGAGTTTGATTTGAAGAATCATAGACATAGATTATACAATCCGTTAACCACTTAGAAAGAGTTCTTTTGGTAACCCTTCTCCTTTCCTGTTATCAGCAAAGGCCACAAAAAGTTGATCAGATTTTCTGTGATCTTTTGTTCTATCCAAGTAAAACCTTAGCTGTCTGTGAACATCTAATTTGTGCAACATATACTCCATTTTGTTGGAGTGATTCTTGAAGAAGGTGGGTAATTCAATGGACTGATTAATATTATTAATAGAACAAACTTTAGGAAGGAAGGATGAATTAGTTCAAGAGAAACTCTGTCAGAGTGAAAGATCAAATAAGGGTGCTTAATGGAGAGAGCTTGAAGTTCAGATACTAGCGGATGTAATGGCTACCAAAAGAGAGTCTTCCAAGACAAAAATTTCAATGGGCAAGAGGAGGCTGGTTCAAAGGGGGCAACATTAATTTAGATAACAATAAGTTTAGACTCCAAGGTGAGGAGATCTAATTGGTGGTCTAATATGAAAAGCCCCTTTTAAAAGGCTTTACAAAGTCTGTGGGCCATAACAGGAGCCCACATTCTTCCACATGGAAATTAGAAATGGCAGCCAATTGAACTCTTAATGTGGCAGGAGAAGCACCCTGATGGAACAAGTCTGTTAAAAACTCTAATATTTTATACAAAGGAGCTATAAAAGGATCCACTTGCTGTGTATTGCCCAGAATACAAATCGCTTCCATTTACTAGAATATGTTTTAGTAGTGGAAGCTTTATGAGAAGCCACTAATATATTCTGAACTGCAGGCGAAAGAAGATCAGACCTGGCTAAGTTGGGAATTGGAGCAGCCAAGCTGCTAGATGGAGGGACAAGATAGCGGGATGGGGAGCCCCTGACGAGTGAGTCAATAGATCTGGCTCTGGGTCCAGGATCCAGGGTCCCCGAATGCAGTGTGTCTTCAGGAAAGGAAACCAAATTTGACGAGGCCAGAATGGGGCAATGAGGATTATTGTCCTGTGTAGGTTTCTGGCTTTCTGGAGAAACTTTGATATCAGGGGAAATGGAGGAAATGCGTACAGGAGTCCCGGGGCCAATCGTGAATCAGTCGTCCCTGGGGACTTCCCTGGAGGGGTAATAGGGCAAAGTAGCTCCTGCATTTGGCGTTCATTGGAAACAGATCGCAGGAAGGCTGGCCCCACGAAAAATCTTTCGCAACTGACTGTTTTAGGGACCACTCGTGCGGTAACATAAGTCCTCTGCTCAGCCTGTGGGCTAGGGCGTTGGATCACCCGGGATGTGCTATTAGAAAGCGACCCGTGGACTCCGCCCATTGCCAGATTCTCATGGCCTCTCTGCATAGCTGATAGGACTTGGTTCCCTTGCTTGTTTATGTACCAGACTACCGACATGTTGTCCGTCTGAACTGCAATAGTTCCCAGAGGAAGAAGGGGAGCAAAGTGTTGCAACGCTAGAAACACTGCCCTCAACTCTAGAACATTGATGTGCAGATTGTACTCCAAATTGGTCCATTCGCCTTGGACTGTCTGTCCCTGAAAGATGCCCCCCCACCCTATCAGGGAAGCGTCCGTGGTCACCGTAACTGTAGGCGTGGGTAGCACAAATGGTCTCCCCTTGGAAAGGTTGCACGTTTGAAGCCACCAGTTTAGGTGTGTTTTGCATGTGTTCGTTATAAGAATCTCGTGTGTTAGAGGTAGTTGTTGGAGCGACCATTGTGCAAACAGTAGCCATTGTAGGACTCTCATGTGCAGCCTTCCCAAGGGTATTGCAATAAGAGAAGCTGACATGAGTCCCAAAACCTTCAGTACCAGTTTTGCTGGGGATTTCCTGGACAAGAGAAGAAGGCGATGTGAGTCTGAAGTGAAAGTATCCTTTCTGGAGGAAGTCTTAGAATTAACTGATGTGTGTTTAATTCGCTCCTATGAACAAGATACTCTGTGATGGCTGTAGTAAGGATTTTCGAAGTTTACGGAAATTCCTAGGTGAACACACAGTTGAAGAGTATAGTCTCTGGCCTGTACTAGTTGACGCTGAGTGGTGGCAGAAAGGAGCCAGTCGTCCAGATACGGAAACACCTGGAATCCTTGGCGTCTCAAGTGAGACGCTACCACTGCCATGCATTTGGTGAAGACCCTGGGGGCTGAGGTCAGACCAAAGGGCAGGGCTCGAAATTGAAAGTGACTGGCACCCAGCCGGAAGCGCAAATGATCTCTGGATGCCCTGGCCATTTTGATGTGGTAGTATGCATCCTTCAGATCTATTGAGCACATCCAGTCGTCCTTCTGTAAGAATGGAAGGATCGATTGAAGCGTGACCATTCGAACTTTTCTTTCTTGGAAGGTATTGAGGTCGCTTAGGTCCAGAATGGGCCTCCAGTCCCCTGTTTTCTTTGGAACTAAAAAGAACCTTGAGTAAGTCCCGAATCCTTGCTGGTCCGCTGGGACTGGTTGGATGACTCTTTTTTCTAGCAGCTTTGAAATTTCTATAGCTGCTGGCTCAGATGGGCGGTACATCTGGGAGTCTTTTCTTTGGAATGGGATGGGATAGAAAGGGTATATTGTAACCTCTGGTAACCACGCTTTTTACCCACTTGTCTGTAGTTATGTTTTGCCAGGCCTGAGGGTATTAAGACCCCGACTGCCTCCAGAGCAGGACAGTCGGGCCTCCTCTCAGGAGTGCTGGAAAGGTTTACCAGGGAGTGTATCCCTGTCACCTTGATTCTGCGGACCCCCTCTGCCGCCAGGGCGGCGTCTTCCACCTCTGCCCCCTCCTCTGCCTCTAGAAGGGGCATCACCCTGTGTGCCTGGGAAAGATCCTTGGGGTTTTCGAAACCACATTTTTCCACCACGTTGCCCTTTGGGGTACGGTCTGGTCCTTTACTTTGGGGCCAAAGAGAGTGGCACCGTCAAATGGGGTGTTAGTAAAGGAAGACTTGAAGGCTACCGCAAATGAACATAAGCGCATCCAGGATTGTCTGCGAAGAGCAATTGCTGAAGCTGCTGCCCTACTCGAACCTTCGCGCTAAGAGATCAGCCTCATGGACGAGTTCACAATGGATGTAAGGGTATTAAGTTGCTGTCACTTTCTCTGAGACAGCAGCATCTGTAGTACCCTGGAGGGTATCTCCCAACTCTTTGACTAGATCCCCCTGTAGTCGTGTAAAGTGGGTCAAATAGTTCAGGGATCGCATGGAAAAAGCCGCTGAACTAAAAATGCGCTTCCCATACCTGTCCATAGTCCTAGAATCTTTATTAGGGGGATGGACAGATGAGGAAGATTCCGACATCTCCTTTTTCGTGGCGCTGCCACCATAGCGTCCACTGGAACTCCTTTTGTTAAGTAAGTCTTGTCCTGGGGTGCAGTGATATACTTATTGGGTTTCCTTGGGACTGGTTCCACTGTGTCAGGAGCCTCCACGCCCTTGAGCAATAAGTTCCATTAATTCGGAGTGACCCAGGAGGAAGAAGGGCGAGCACCGAATGCCTTCAGCAAGACTGACTCATCCTCAGAAGGGGGGAGGGACTGCCAGTCACCTCTCTGTTTCAGGATCTCCAATATGTCAGGAAAAGACATCTTCTGAAGGTGACTTAGGGGACCCTTCTGACTCATCTAAGTCAGTATCGGATGTCAAGGATTCTTGTGGAGAATCCAAGTGTCTCCTCTTACACAATCTTTTCCTAGGGACTTCTTCGTGGGGAGCATCCGAAGAAGCCTCCGAGGAAGAGGGGGCACCCTCAGGGGTGGCTGAGACACGGTGCTCGGCGCTTGGATGTGGCCGTGGGTGCAGAGGAGGATAACGGCCCTTTATGGGGAGGAGAGGTTGCTTCTACTGATGTGGTTGTCTGGGTAGACAACACCTTCCTCATCAGATCGAAAGCCCGGGGCCCGAGTCGAAGAATCTCCCGGTTCGAAGAAATGGGAAGAATCCCGAAACAGGCACCGAAGGCATCGACCCGAGGACGGAGCCGAATCGATCCGCCGAGGCCCGAGGGAAGGGTCAGAACCGAACGTCGGTTCGACTCGAACCAAGGACAGATCGTCGGCTCCGAGACTCCGGTACCGGGTCCGACAGAGTCGAGGTGAGAGGAACAGACCGAGAGAAGGACGGTTCTGGACCCGAGGGCTCCACAATCAGAAGATCAACCTCTTCCGGCTCCAAAGACTCGATAGGTCTTGGAGGAGGAATGGATGGAGACAATGGGAGGCCTTCAAGTTTCGACACCAACTGGGTGGAAACTGAAATAAGTTTGGATAGGGCCGAATGCTCCAATAACTTCTAAACCACACGATCCACATCGACATCGGAGAGCTTAGAAGAACGGGTCGAAGGAACCGAAGACGGAGCCGACCTCAATAGAGTCGAGGGAGGGAGCTCCATCACCGGTTCCAAGACTCGAGGCTCAGGAACCGACACCAGTTGAACACTCGGCCCCGAAGTCTGTGGAACCGGTGATCTAACTTTCGAAGAGCTCGGAGCCGATGACTTGGGCTCCGACGTCTTCGATTCCTTCGAGGATTTGGATGCCTGGTCTGAAGCATCCAGAGCCTCCTGAAAGGAAGGTTTTAACAACCCTCTGTCCATGAGTTTCCTGCGCCTATCTGTCATGACCCTCCCACTAAAAGAGTGACAAATAGAACAGTCCTCTTGTAAGTGGAGAGGGCCAAGACAGTAGACACAGGAACTATGGTTGTCAGTAACTGACATTTTTTGGCCACACTGACAACGCTTAAAGCCTGATTTAATTTTGTCAGACATTTTTCAGTAGAGAAAAGTCAAGTCCAGTATAAAGACAAATCCAATGTAAACAAGTCAAATCCGATGGGTATGTCAGTCCGGTTGTCAAATTTAGAAGGGGTAGTAGGCCGAAAACTCTAACCAGATAAATTAAATTTAACGGTACCGAGAATTGTACCTACACACACTCATACACTAAGTATACCTAAAGGTACTTTCAGAACAACTTTTTCTAAAATATAACAAAAAAAATAAGTTATATCTTATCTGAAGATGCTCGAGCTAGCTCCCAGCGATGCGAGCAGCGCAAACTAGATCTGAGGTAAAGGCAGAGGGGGATTGTGGGTATTAGATTGTCTCGAGCTTCTTCTCGATGCAGAGCTTGCAAGCGGCCGACACAGAGCCGAGGATCGGCTCTGAACCCATGTGTAAGAACAAACGGCGAGATTGAACACTATCACATCTATTGTTATGGTAAGCACATAACTTTCATATCTTTCATGGTCTAGTTCACTCTCCACTTCTGAAAGGACAGAATTCTTATGAATTAGCCTAGGAAAGAATATCACTGACACTGCTGCTCCAAATGCCACTCATGAGTGTGTGATAAAGTACAGTTGTGTACACTTACCATAAATGTAGATGTTCGAGTGTATTCATTCTGTTGCAGTCAACACATTTGGGTTATCCCTACCAGGGTAGCCCTCTGCTGGCCCGAATACCAGAGACGTATTTCTGCGTCAGTTGCTGCTGCTTGAGGACTGACGTCAGGTCGTCAGTAGTATAAATCAAGGCAGCCGACACCATTACATCAGCTTTTCTTACCCTAACCTGTCAGAAGCCCCCAGTAGGAGGCCAGGTCTGGTGGAAGAAATGCCACCAGTGGAAAATAAATACCAATAGGTCCCTTATAAGGAAAGGAGAACAAGAAGTTAGAATGGTAATAAAAGGAGAAAGAGAAGAAAGGGGGATGAATGCGGGGGGACCAGGACTGCAACAGTGAATACACTCGAACATCTACATTTATGGTAAGTGTACACAACTGTACCATGTTCTTCGTGTTTCACTGTTGCAGTAATCACATTTGGGTTGATTCCCAAAGCGGAGGAAAAAGGTGGAGACAGTCAATGAAACTAGGGACTGGCTAGGATGCCCTGCAAGTTTGTAGAGGCAAACCCTGCCCTGGATTTGAAGAGAGGCAGGTGGTAATGCTTGGTAACAGTGTGAACCGATGTCCAGGTAGCAGCCTTCAAGGTGTTCCTGGTGGGGACTCCTCTGAGGAAAGCTGCAGAGGTGGAGACTACTCTGATGGAGTGTGTCCTGACCCCCATTGGGGGGAGGGCTTTCCATGCTGTTTGTAGCAGAAATGGATGCAGTGTGCTATCCATTTGGAAATGGTTTGTTTGGAGATGGCTTTGCCTTCTGCCCCTGTAGCAAAGCTAAGCAGCAATTAATCAGACTTTCTGAAGGATTTAGTCCTGTCTAGATAGAATCTGAGCTGTCTGTGCACATCTAGAAGGGTGAAGAATCCTTTTCTCCCTTGTTCTGGGGATTAGGAAAAAAGGTGGGTAAGGTGAGCTTTTCCAATACAAAGTTAAGGTCCCAAGCTGGTGTTGGTGCCCTTCTGGTAGGCCTCAAGTTGCATGCCCCTCTTAGGGACTGTTTGATCAAAGGATGGGAGAAAAGGGGCTGCTCAGTCGGAAAATGAGCAGCAATAGCAGAGGCATGTATTTTTATACAGGAGAAAGAGAGACCACTGTGTAGTAGGTCAGCTAAGCAATCCAGGATGAGAGGGAGGGAGGGCTGTGCTGTATTGGCCCCCTTAGCCTGGATCCAGGTGCAGAACCTTTTCCATTTATCAGCATAATATCTTCTGGTGCTAGGGCGTCTGGCCTCACAGATAAGATCCAGAACCTGTTTACTAAGGTTGGCAGATTGGTTTGGGGTTAGGGAATACGCCAAGCTGCCAAATTAAGTGTCTGCAATTGGGATGCAAGAACTCCCCTTCCCTCTGGGTCAGGAGGTTTGGAATCTGAGGAAGATGCCATGGGGTAGCGAGCACTGGCTGCGCAGCAAGGGATACCAGTGCTGGCGGGGCCAGTCTGGAGCTATGAGAATGGTCCTTGGTTTTCCTCCCTAAATTTGAGCAGTACCCTGGGGATGAGAGGTAGGGGAGGAAAGGTATAGACCGAAAGAGTGACCCAGGGGAAGGACAGGGCATCCACTTTCCAAGCCATGCAGTGATGCTCCCTGGTGCAGAATTTGCTGAGCTGATAGTTGGTGTGGGAGGCAAAGACGTCGAACTTCGGGGGGTCTCCATTTCTGAGTTATTACGGTGAACGTGCTTCTGTTGAGTAGCCACTCATGTGGATTCAGAAGATTTCTGCTTAGTTGGTCTGCCAGACAGTAGAGAGAGACTGGTAGGAATTGCACAGGTGTAGGTGCATGGCAGAGGCAGTGTGCCAAAGGGTATTGGCCGGCATGCATAGAGGGTAGGTGTGTCCCTCCCTGCTTGTTGATGTACCACATTACAGTGCTGTCTGTTTTGATCAGGAGAGCCCCTGGAGAAAGAAGGGGCTTGAAAGCTATCAAGGAGTGCTGCACAGCCATCATCTCTTTTTGATTGATGTGCAGAGGGATTTGTTGTGGGCTCCATTGGCCCTGTGTGCACCTGTCATCCAGGTGTGCACCCCAAGTGTAGTCTGATGCATCTGTGGTGAGGGTATGGGTGGCGGGAGTTGGGGAGAAAGGCATTCCCTTGTTGTGGGAGCATGCTGTTGGCCACCATAGAAAATGTTTTCTGAGGCAAGGAATTATAGGTAGAAGAGTTTCCAGGTCTTGAGAGTGTTGGCAACAAAGACTCGTTAGGTACCACTGAAGTTTTCTCATATACAGTCTGGCATATGGAATGAGTAGTATGCAAGATGCCATGAACCCCAGAGCTTGCAGGATCTTCCTTGCAGTTAGCTGGAGCCTTGTGGCTAGTTGAGGAAGATTATCTTTAGGGTGGTCACCTGTTTGGATTTCCAGATGCTGATTGTGTACCCTAGGAAGGTTAGAAGGGTCTTTACAAAAGCCAGGTGCTTCAGCAGCTTCTCCTGGCTGTTTGCCAGAATAAGGCAGTCGTGTAAGAATGGGTAAATCTGAATATTTCTTTGTCTGCCAAAGGCAATGGCCGGAGCCAGACATTTTTTGAAAACTCTGGGAGCAGTAGATAAGCCAAAGTGAAGCGCAGAGAACTGAAAGTGTTGATATCCTGCCCTGAAGCAGAGATATTTCCTGCATGATTCCCTGATAGGAATGTAGAGTTAGGCCTCTTTTAGATCTAGGGTGGCTGGCCAAGCGTCCTTGGGGAGCATGGGGAGCAGCTGCTGGAAGGTGACCATTTTGAATTTTAGGATCACCAGGAAGGTGTTTAGAATGGATAGATTGAGGATGGGCCACCAGGTGCCCTCTTTTCTGGGCACCAGGAAAAGTCTGGAGTAGAAACCTTGGCCTATCTGTTCTGCAGAAACATGCTCTACTGTCCTCCTAGAGAGCAAAGAATTTGCTTTTGAGCCTCTGTCCACTGATTTGGTGGTAGAAATGGGAACCCTTTTGGGTGTGGAAGGACATTTTGTATCCCTGAGACACAATGTTCAGAACCCAGTGGTTCTTGGTAATGGTGGCCCAGGTGCTTGAGTGAAAAGAGAGTTTTCCTCCTAGGGGTAAGTGAAGACGGGCAGAGGGAGGGGGTGGAGGAGATGAGTCTTTGTGAGTTTTTACCATAAGTGAGTGGCTTAGAACTACCTGGTTTTGAAGTGGTGGTAATCCACTGCTTAGATCTCTGTGTTCCCTTTGGTTGCTGTCGGTGGGGTCAGGTTCCCTGGGGTCTGCCCTGAACTGGCTTAGTGGGAGCAGGAAAGGATCAGTGCTTGGTGGGACAATACACCAACAGTTTATTGCACCACAAAATAAAAGAAACATAAGCGCTTTTGTTATATAAAATACATAACTTCATCAGATAAAAGCCAGCATTCAAATGGGCACATATACATGACTTGCATTATCACATGACAAACCCCAATTAATGACTTAAAGCAACAATGTATAAAAATATAAAAACAGTTAAAAACATACATGACCATTAGTAGATTCCCAAGGAAAAAAAAAATATTTATTTAGGAAAATAATGCATAAATACGAACGTGAAAAAGCACATATTTAAAAAAACAACTAAAATGTAAATATGTAAATGTGTGTATAAGTCCATTAACACATATTTATGTGTATAAATCTATGCTCTCTAAATTCTGCCTTCATTTTTAACACACATCCCTATAGATGCAATTTCATTTAAACCTGGGAATCCCACTGCATCTAGGCGCAAAATGCAATACAGCTCATGGTTCTCCAAGAACAATTGACAGGGACCACCTCTTGAATTCTTTTGCACTTGTTCAATTATAATAAACTTGAATTGGTGTTCAGGGAATTCCAGAATGTGTCTATATAGGGCATTGGTAGTTTTTATCCCCTGTATATCATAACTGTGCTCATAAATACGTTGCTTCAGCATCCGCTCCGTCTTGCCAATATAAAAAGTAGGACAGGTCTGGCACAATGCCCCATATACAACTCCAGAACTATTACAATTGTAATGCCCCTTCACTCTAAAATTAAACCCATTGATAGCAAAAAGCTCACCCACATTGATGTATTTACAGTGATGGCATCTCCCACATGGAAACATGACCTATGCTTTAAATCATCAAGTTGCTTACCAACTTTTCCTACCAAGTGTTTGATGTTCAAACCTCTTTTCCATACTATGACTGGTTTGTTACGGATTCTAGATCTAATCTCCCCATCTCCCAACAAAACCTTCCAATTTTTTGCTAGAATCTCCTAGATCGATGTCCACAGAGCATCTGGTTACAAAGGACAATTTGAAATTGGTATCAGTAGTAGTAACTGCACTCCCCCTATTTACTAAAATAGTTGAATTACATGTACTTACATTATAGTCATGACCATTTTCATCAAGAATGGGGGAACAGAACCCAGATCTTCTCTTGTCCATTACTTCTCTTTTAATATCTTGCACAAAGCCCATGGGGTAGTTCCTCTTAATAAACATCCTCTCTAAAAATGCGCACACAGATGAAAATAAATCAAAATCTGACACCATCCTTGCGGCCCTGACAAATTGTCCCTTAACAACTGCTTTCCTTTGGGACAATGGGTGACTACCATCAAAATTAAGGAAGGCATTAGAATAGGTAGGCTTCCTATATATGGTAGAAACAAATCTCCCTTTTATCACATCCTTCTCAAGTTTGACATCAAGATACCAAACGAGTCAGTCCAAACCAGCAAAAATGAAGCAAAAAAGGTTCCAGGCCACCAGTGAAATGAATCTTCAGTTCTTTTATTTAAATCCAACAACAAATGAGCGCTTTCGTCTACAAAATGAGACTTCTTCAGATAAAACAATACTGGTGCCACTCTTAATTTAAATAAAATGCCTTAATTAACCTAATTAACTAATAAACAAAATTTTAAAGCTCCACCACCAAGTGGTTTCTGACTCTTTGGTTGTTATACCAAACATCGCAAAAATCAAAAGTTTAGAAAATCCATTAATGGAATTAAAAAAAGTGGTATAAAAAATTGTGTAGAACAATCATTATGTAAAAAATAAAACTTTAATCTTGATTGTATTTTTTTGATATTTAATGTAGCCCTTTATACACTAAAATGCTGTAAACTACAACAGTGAAATCACACTCTACCTGCTCTCTCTGCTAAAATAGCCTTAATACTAATGTATTCATTCAGGCCTGGACTAATGTTAGCCTTCAGCCTCAATTGCCATCTAAGTTCGCTATTGAGTAATATATTCCTCATGTCGCCTCCTCTAGGGTTATTTTTAACCAAGTCAATAATCCCAAACTTGAAACCACTAAATGAAGTACAAAGAACTGAATGTTTGTAAAGGGCACTGGTTTCTTTCCTATTTCTAATGTCGTATATGTGTTCATATATTGTGTCTTTCAGTGCCCTTTCAGTTTTTCCTACGTAAAATGATGAACACTTTGTGCAGATAGCCAAATATACCAATATCTTGGTTTGACAATTACCCCTACAAAATTTAACTGTACTACCTAAACCATTTTTCAATTTGATAAATTCTTCTTTGAAAATATGTAAACATTGCCCACACCTACAACATGAACTGGTTGCTTTTTTGATGTTGTCTAAATTATTACCCTTCTCAAGTAACCTTTTAAAATTAATTCCTGTCTTACATGTAAAATGAGGTCTATTGCCTACCACCTCATAAACTTCTTTGTTGGTTTTTAGTATGGACCAATTAGTTTCCACTATTTTTGTAAACAAGTCAGAAAACCCATTATACTCAGTAACACATGCCCCTAAAAAGTTTCTTGTCTCTTTCTCAGGTTCTACTACTTTTGTAAAAGGTTGACCTAATAAGGCCTTATATTTGGTCCCCCAACCATTGTAGACTTCCTCCAAAATTTTACCAACCATTTCTCTTGGGTATCCTCTCTCTACAAACTTTTCACCCAAGAAATTAAATTCGTATAATAGGTCCTGATAATCAGATGTCATCCTCGCTATGTTAACAGCCTGTCCCTTAATGAGGCTTCTTTTTTGATGAAATGGGTGAAAACTGTCGTGGTGCAAATAACTATTGCACCATGTATTCTTACGAAAGATCCTGGACTTAAAACCCTGTGGTACTTTGCTGATGGTGATGTCCAGATAGTTAATACTCATTATGTGTGAATGAAAGGAAATCAGTGGCATGATTCAAATAATGAATAAATTCCTCCATATTTTCTTTTGACCCTTCCCAAATCACAAAAATGTCGTCCAAAAATCTCAAATAACACTTAATTTGCTTCCTATATCTACTTTTTAATATGTGTCTTTCTTCCCATTCTAACATCACCAAAAAAAAATGAAAAAGGGGGCACAGCTGCCCCCCCAGCTATGCCGCTAACTTGTCTATAGTACTCTCTGGAAACCAAATATATTATTGTCTAGTACGACCTCCAGAAGTTCCAGTATCAATAATTTTTGGTCGTGGGGTACATCTAGATGCTTATGAATACTTTCTTCAAAAAATTCAAAACCCTCCAATCTGGGAATACATGTAAATAAATCCTTTACATCTATGGTTAAAAATTTACATTCTTCAGACCACAGGTCGTTGTTTATTTTACCAAGAAAGTCCCAAGAATCCTTAATCAAATGTTCTTGCTTTACAACTATATTTTTAATAGTTGACTGCTAGTGGATGGGTTTTAGAATTTTTTGCTGAGACTATTGACCTAAATGGGGGCTCTAAAATGGATTTATGAACTTTGTGGAATAATTGGATGCAATTGCCTCAAATAATGGTATGTCGTTTTCTCAACTCTATTTTCAATCAAATATTCGTCCAAAAGGGAGTCAATCCTCCTGTAGGCCATTTGTATCTCATTGTGTGACACTGAAGTGTAGGTATTCAAATCCATCAGGATGTTAGTTAGAACATTATTATATTCCTCATGGTTGTACAAAACCACTCCCCTTCATAATTCTGATGTTATTTTGTGCTTTTAAGGCCTCTAGCAAACCCTCTTCTTCCTTATTCAAATTATTATGTTGCCTTTCCTTTCTATTTTTCATATATGCCTCATAAATCTCTTTTGTAACTATATTCTCAAATGTATATATAGCTGGATGCAAAGGGGGGTTGTAGGTGCTGTTCCTAACCAATCCTTTATTTAAAGTGGAACTTTCTTTCACTGTTTTTTTATGAATTAATTTGGGATTTAATTTTCTAAGGTATAACTTCAGTTCCACTAAAATGTGGGCTAAATCCCCATACTTTGATCTAACAAACTGGAATCCCTTCGAAAATAAATCAAAATGTTTTTTCTCCAACTCTGTAGATGTATAGTTAAAAAGTTTGAAACCTTTATATTCAAAAACTATACCATTGGTGTCTTGTGTAATGTTGTTTATTTGCCCTTCCTCCCCATATTTTTCCATCCATAATTGTTCCCATATGAATTCATTAGAAGGCCTGGGTCTGAGGGGATTCGGGCCTTGCTTGCCAGTCGTTCTGATCTCCTGGGGCCTAAAAAAGGTAAAATAGGCTCTGAAAAAGAGTCCAGTTCATCCAAAACCCTGTTGTTAACACCCCTTCCCTGTTCATTTCTATCTTGAAAATGGGGTCTAAAAGAATTACTAGGTACATCAGTGTCATGATAGTTTAATGGGGCCCTTTCATATAATTTGTTTTTATTATTATAATTCTTAAAATTGTTAATAGGCCCTGGGTACATCTTACCCTTGGTATATTGCTCCTTATCTCTAATAAATTTATTTTGTTTCCTAGCAAAAACCTTATTAATCCTACTATCTGTTCTTTTTAAAACCTTAATATATAGGTATTTATTTTCATCAAATAACAAGTCCTTAGAAATATCATCATTTAGTTTGTTTAAATCAATTAACAAACTATTCAACAAGGTCTCGTTATGTTTGATAAGTTTCAGAATTAAATCAAATCCACATTCATCAAAAACAAATCATGAAAATCTTTTAAAACAACATCTGAATAAGTAATTCCAAAAGGATATTTAAAAAATCTTAGTTAGGATAGCGAGGATGACATCTGATTATCAGGACCTATTATACGAATTTAATTTCTTGGGTGAAAAGTTTGTAGAGAGAGGATACCCAAGAGAAATGGTTGGTAAAATTTTGGAGGAAGTCTACAATGGTTGGGGGACCAAATATAAGGCATTATTAGGTCAACCTTTCACAAAAGTAGTAGAACCTGAGAAAGAGACAAGAAACTTTTTAGGGGCATGTGTTACTGAGTATAATGGGTTTTCTGACTTGTTTACAAAAATAGTGGAAACTAATTGGTCCATACTAAAAACCAACAAAGAAGTTTATGAGGTGGTAGGCAATAGACCTCATTTTACATATAAGACAGGAATTAATTTTAAAAGGTTACTTGAGAAGGGTAATAATTTAGACAACATCAAAAAAGCAACCAGTTCATGTGGTAGGTGTGGGCAATGTTCACATATTTTCAAAGAAGAATT
This sequence comes from Protopterus annectens, assembly GCF_019279795.1. Lineage (NCBI taxonomy): Eukaryota > Metazoa > Chordata > Ceratodontiformes > Protopteridae > Protopterus > Protopterus annectens. Next base: position 442,493,161 of record NC_056748.1, read on the forward strand.
TATCAAATTGAAAAATGGTTTAGGTAGTACAGTAAAATTTTGTAGGGGTAATTGTCAAACCAAGATGTTGGTATATTTGGCTATCTGCACAAAGTGTTCATCATTTTACGTAGGAAAAACTGAAAGGGCACTGAAAGACACAATATATGAACACATATACGACATTAGAAATAGGAAAGAAACCAGTGCCCTTTACAAACATTCAGTTCTTTATACTTCATTTAGTGGTTTCAAGTTTGGGATTATTGACTTGGTTAAAACATGAGGAATATATTACTCAATAGCGAACTTAGATGGCAATTGAGGCTGAAGGCTAATATTAGTCCAGGCCTGAATGAATACATTAGTATTAAGGCTATTTTAGCAGAGAGAGCAGGTAGAGTGTGATTTCACTGTTGTAGTTTACAGCATTTTAGTGCATAAAGGGCTACATTAAATATCAAAAAAATATAATCAAGATTAAAGTTTTTATTTTTAATTCCTATTTTTTATATAATGATTGTTCTACACAATTTTTTACACCACTTTTTTAATTCCATTAATGGATTTTCTAAACTTTTGATTTTTGTGATGTTGGGTATAACAACCAAACAGCCAGAAACCACTTGGTGGTGGAGCTTTAAAATTTTAAAATTTTGTTTATTAGTTAATTAGGTTAATTAAGGCATTTTATATAAATTAAGAGTGGCACCAGTACTGTTTTATCTGAAGAAGTCTCATTTTGTAGACGAAAGCGCTCATTTGACATCAAGATAGCTAATACTCTCCTCACCAATGTTATGAGAGAAATGTAGAAAGTCGGTTGTATTATTAATATATTCTAAGAAAATGCCAATATTCTCTCTGTTCCCATTCCATATAAAAAACAGGTAATCCAGGTATCTCAAGTATAGAATACAATTTTGGAACCCTGAGTGTTCAAAGAGAAATCTCCACTCCCACTCACACATAACCATGTTTGCATAAAGAGGTCTATAAGCCGCTCATATTGCAACCCCGGGTCTGCGGACAAAAAAAAACTGCTCATCAAAATAAATATAATTATTCCTTAAGACCATTTCCATCATTTCAACATGTGTGTTAATGGAATTTTGGTCAATCCCTTTTCTAAATAAAAATTCACCAAACCAATGAAAGCCGACCTCATGAGGTATTACAGTAAATAAATATTTTACATCCACAGTAAAAAATAAAAACTGTTTTTGAACTGTACCTCATTACATTTAGCAAGAAAGTCCCAAGAGTCGACACAGAGATGTTTCTCGGTTCTTAATAACAATTTAAGTTTGGTATCTAGGAATTTAGCAATAGGGGAGGTAATAGAATTATGGGTGTCTACAATGGGGCGGAATGGTGGATCTATAATTTGTTTTTGCAGTTTAGGGAGCCCAAATATAGTTGGAATAACTGGGGCATTCATTTTTAAATATTTAAATTCAACAAGCGAGATGCGACCCTCCATAACCATGTCACTTAGCTGTGTGTTAATCCTATGATAGGCAATGTTAACCTCATTCCTAGGCACTTGACAGTAAGTGGTACTGAAAAGAATGTTATACATACATTGGATATAGTTCTCCATGTCCATTATTACAACCCCCCCCACCTTTGTCAGGTTGAACAATTCTAACCTTTTGTTGTCACACCATAGTCAAAATGTCACATTCAGCTGGTTTTAAATTCTTATGGTATACGACTGGAGATTTAAATAAATGCCTGAAATCAAGTTCACACATTTGCTCAGAGTGGAGGGTGGAATGCATGGGCAGGTTACACAGACTGGAAGGTCTCAATTCATTCTGAGTAGCCCTATTACTGTTGTTGAATACAATGCTACAGGTGCCTCTAATAGGGACCATCACTGTCATTCCCTCAAACAGCTCAAATGGCTTGAGTTGCCCCATCTACTTCTTACTACACAGCTCTACACAAACTGTTCTACCTCCCAGACAAAACCTCCATATTACGAAATCTAATACAATCCTACACCACCACCAGAGTCTTAAGATCAACAGACCAAAATCTCATAAAAATCATCAAACATAAGAACGAAGCTGGTAAAACTCTCTGCCTGTACAATAGCAAAAACCTGTAATTCACTTCCTAATGACATTACTTCTACAAGTTCTGCTCCACAATTTTAGAACTACTCAAAACCCACTATTTTAGCAACTGGCTGTGCCCATGTGACTCCCCAGGCTAATCCACTACATTGCAGTGATGCAAGGATTCTACCAAGGATGACCCAGTACTGCCTAATGTCTAGAATTCTTATTCTTTCCTAAAAACGCTTACTCCAATGGTATTGTCTTGTATATCTGTAATTAAATACTAAATACGTTCCTATATGCTATTTGTTTTGCCTTATGAACACAGCTATGTACTTTACATAAGTCTGTGAAGCAATGTTAGATATTATGTTTATATTGTGTGCATTAAGAATACAGTGCTGTATCTTGTAAATTTATCTGTTTAGCAATTGTTTAAGTGGAGCTTTTCTCCCCGGGCCTCTGCTGAAAATGGACCTGTGGCCACTCGGACTTTCCCGGTCATCAAATGTAAAATAAATAAAATAAAATAAAATAAATGTTAAGGTTCATTTTCCTGGTAAACAACTTGAGATCTAAAATCAATTGTGGAAGATTAGAACGAACAGCAGGAACAAATGTAAGTCACCTTGCAAATAAATTTGCGATCTCAACAGAATAGTCGAGAGAGCTATAATTAAAGACCTTAAAGTCACCTGTATTGTTAATGAGTATACGAGGTCCACCATCATCACCCACTATTATTCTCAAGCTCATCAGTTCCGCTTGTTGGTTCCGATTCCAACCCCTCAGCTGGTTCGACGAATTCCTCTGCTGGTATCCACGCTGGTTCCAAAATGACTGAGGGTCCCAGCCATTCTGTTGATTCTGGTTGTTGTACTCCCTCTCCGTGATCCACTCCAAGCGTCTCAGGCCTCCTTGGTCTAAAGGGATGTCACTTCCGGTATTGGTATCCTCATGAATATTTGAGGATTCACCATCCTCATCGGTTGTATACATTCTCCAACGTTGACCGCATTCTTGTGAGTTTGCATAGTCATCAGCGTCTCGTAATTAATTGATTTTACGCAGTTTAATGTTTTGAATGATGTTATCAATGTTGTTAAACACGTTGATATTTAAGTTGGTTTGTGCAAACAACAAATCACGAGTGATAGCCACATCAAGATCTTTGGTTTTTTTAGTTAATTCATCAATAGTGCGGGCACTGAATTTAACCAGGACTTCCAGATACTCAAACAGTGACAACAATTCTTGATGCAACGGAGAGTTTTTTACAAGTCCGGTTGGAAATTTACACTGCCTAAGCCCTTTGGGCACTTGTTTGTGTTTAATACACTCACACAGATATGCATTTGCAGTCTGTAACTTACAAACTTTAAGAAGCTGGTAGTGAAATAAGTCCAGACTATATTTAAATGTTCTATTATTATTACTGGCTGTATTTTGAGAAAATGTAATGCCATGTTGCAGCCAGTTACTCAAGTCCATACTCTCCAATGGTTCTAACAACCCGGTACGTGGAGTTTGATTACTATGTCCTTGTTCCACAATAATACCCCTGCTGTTTTGCACACCACTGCTGCCAGCCAAAACATGAGAATCCAGGAAAGACAGAGGATTATTAGGAAGGTTATTCCTAAAACTCTGCACTTCCAAAGCCAAGGAATCCACTTTCTGAGAAAGTTGCTGAATAAGGGCTGTAATAGCTCCATCATTCTCATTTGTTTCATCATTCGAAAACAATGTTTGTGAGGCAAGCCCACAGCCAGAAGCCATCCTTGCCTAAAAAACAGACTAGATCCCAAAGAAAAGCACAAACGTTTTAACCACACACAAGGCAAGGTTGGAGCTGTAGTTCACCAACAGTTTATTGCACCACAAAATAAAAGAAACATAAGCGCTTCCGTTATATAAAATACATAACTTCATCAGATAAAAGCCAACATTCAAATGGGCACATACATATGACTTGCATCATCACATGACAAACAACAGTTAATGAATTAAAGCAACAATGTATAAACATATAAAAACAGTTAAAAACACATATAACCATTAGTAGATAAATAATAAATATTTAGGAAAATAATGCATAAATATGAATGTGAAAAAGCACATATTAAAAAAACAACTATAAATAAATATATATTTTTTTACTAATGGTTATATGTGTTTTTTATTATTTTTTTTTATTTATTGTTAATTAATTCATAAAATGTTGTTTGTGTTGTTCATGTGAAGCATATATATGTGCATATATGAATAATAATGGCTTATTTGATCTGTGATTATTTTATATTTATATAAAAGCTTTATGTTTCTTTTATTTTGTGGTGCAATAAACTGTTGGTGAAGTACAGCTCCAACCTTGCCTTGTGTGTGGTTAAAACGTTTGTGCTTTTCTGTTGAATCTTGGTGGGACAATGTCTGCTGAACCTGGGTGGCTGGACCTGTAAGAAATCCTTAACTGTCTGCAAAGATTTTGCTTTTTCTTCCATCTTTTTTAAGATCTCTTCTGCCTTAGTGCCAAATAAGTTGTCTTTGTGCAAGGCAGCATCCAACAGTTTAGTTTAGTTTAGTTTAGTTTAGATTTGACATGGTCTGGTTCCTTAAGCCATGCATGCCTTCTAATGACAGCTTTGTTTACTACTGCTCTGCAAGAAGCTTCTAGGGCGTTAAAACCACAGTGCAAGGTGTGCCTAGTTACTTGACTTACAGAATGCATTAACTCTTGTAACTTTTTAGATTCTGCACAAACAGGAAAGGAATAAATGTTTTGCTTGAGGAGTTGCAGGGTATGCTGCTGAAATTTTAGCATATGGAACTGACAATTTAGTGCCCTGATAGCAAGAGTAGGGGAGGTGTATTTTTTTTTTACCCCATCTGTCTAGTGCTCGGGAATCCCTGGCTGGGGGGGGGGTTAGCAGAGGTTGCTTTAATCCCTTTAGGCCCTTGAGAAATTACCTCAGGGTCAGCAGTAGGATTTTTAAAAAGGAATTTGCGTGAGTCAGGGACTCTGTAGTACCGGTTTGGTTTTCTGGCTGCAGGAGGGAGGGTGTCAGGAGTCCAGCTGGATTCCAGGACAACATCTTCCACAACATCCAGGACTGGGAGGATGGCCAAGGGTCTGTGCTGTGGAAGATCTAAGAATTCCCCGAGTGTCTTTTTAGACTGAGGGTAATCCTGACTCTCCCACTGGAAATGCTCCCCTAAGGTATGAAGGGTTTCCCCAAAGGAAAAATCCTCTGGGGAGAGGTTGAAGGAATGGAATCCTCTGCATCAGAATCCTCATAAGTAGAGAGGGGTTGCATGTCTTCATATTCAGACGCATCAGAATCCTCATAAGTAGAGAGGGGTTGCATGTCTTCATATTCAGATGCATCAGTCTCATCTGACTCTTCTTCAGAGAAAACTACAGGGGACAGATCTCTTTTCCTTTAGGAAGGGGTAGACTGGTTTCCCGTGATCAGCATGATAAGGTCTTCTGCCATTTTAAGCACTTGGGTCTGAGGCAAGGAAGCAGGTGCCTGAGATTGGGTCGTCGGTTTCTCGGGTGTGGTTCATACCCTGGGCCTAAGAAACTCGGTTGTTTTTGAAAGTACGGTAGACATGAAAGAAGTCGTCAGTTTGTGTCGAGAATCGGTAGTGCGAAGGACTTCCTCAGAAGTCGGTGCCTGCTCAGTGGCTCCAGACCCATCCAAGGTAGAGATGACCGCAGGATCCTTAGTCAAAGAGGAGTCATGAGGCATACCAGACTCCAAAAGGGTCTCGGTAGCAGCCTGCTTATCCACAGAAGTGGGCATCAGGAGCTGCGAAAGCACCTCACTGAGGACTGGAGAACCGACTAGCTTAACGGGAGCTTCGTCGGAAGGTTTGGACCTGTGCGGTCTGTCTCTGTCTTTATCTTTACTCTTTTTTGGAAGATCTACTGTTGGATGGCTTACCGAAGTCCTATCGGAGGTCAAGGACTGTAAGCGAAAATATCTAGCTGCAATAAGGGCCAGACAATGGATAGTTCTGGTGTTGAACAAAGGACAGAAGTGACAGTGGGGGATGTCGTGGTCTGGGCCTAAACAAGTGATGCAGTAAGAATGAAAGTATCTGTGTATTTGCTTACCACAAGCAAAAAAATTGTTAGCTTTTTCTGACATTGGTTAGTGCAAGAAAAAAGGATCCCCAATAGGGTACTTAGCGTTAGAAGACTTCAGCTTGAATTCGGTAGACGAAATTCATGTAGTGGCCGATCGGCACTCGTGTGAACTGCTTCTGCTTCAGGCTCCATGGCAAGAAAGACTGATGTAATGGCATTGGCTGCCTTACTTTATACTAGTGACCACCTGATGTCAGTCCTCAAGCGACAGCAACAGATGCAGAAATACTACGTCTCTGGTATTTGGGCCGGCCGAGGGCTACCCTGGCAGGGATAACCCAAATGTGATGACTGCAAAAGTGAAACACGAACATCATCCAGTTTATACTGCTGCACAAAGGTACACGATGAAGTCCACGTAGCCGCTGTACAAATATCATCTATACTGACATTAAAGCAAGCAAAGTAAGTGGCTACTGATAGCAGTAAGTGTGTACTTAGTTTTTGTTTTTTTTACTTTACTTTATTTTTATTTTATTTAAATTTTGTTTACCTGGGTAGAGCATTGATCAGAAATGACCAAATGCAAGCTTAGCCTGGGCTGCATGGTGCAACAAGAATATATACACTAAAGTGCAGAAACACATGACAATTTACAAATAGAAAAATGTCAGTGTGAACAGCTGAGGTTGCAATACATTAAAGCAAGAAGTATTGCTGATAATCTGTACAGAACTGAATATTATATTACAGCACTGCAGAAAAGTTTTCTATAAATACAGGCTTAAGGGGGAGCCCATCAGTAGAGTGAAGGTAGTTTTGAAGACTGCTGTTTCAGAGAAAATGTTTTGACAAAATCACTTTTGCCATTAGTGGAGAATGTCCCTTTCTCCAATGCTGTGCAACCTTGGAGTAGGTATATTTAAGTTTGGGTGATGTGGTGGGTGTCGCCCCTATGGAAGTGGGGTGCAGGGGGGTTTGCCCCCCAAAAGATTCACTGCTAGTGTTACCAAAAATGCTTTTGGTGAAACATTTTCAGAGTTTATTATTTTGGGGTGGAAGGTGTTGATATATACATATGCTTCCAGCTTAAGTAAATAATACTGTACAGAATGAATTACAATAATAAGCTATATTACTTGAAACTTAAGTACATGGACAACCCATTACTACTACCACCTAGGAACAGAATATGAGAGAGTTGCACGTATATTAAGAACCTAGAATCTTTGCTCTCTCAGTCACAAGCCAGTACATCTGGCACTACAAACACCACACCTCTAACACCACCCACACCTGTAAAACACACTCATATATGCTGAGGTTCTTAACAAAAACATGCCTAAACAAAAGAGACATCTGAAGCAAAAACACACATGCACATCACAACCCAGAGCACCAAGCAGCAAACACAGTACACATACCTGTGTCTCACAGCCACTGAGGCTCAGCCACATACGCAACATACTAGTCATATGAGACTCTATTGTGAGAAACAGAGATGTCCCCCAAGCTAGACAAGGAAAAATTCACGGTAAGTTGCTTGTCAGGTGCTAGAATTCACTACATCATGTACACACTCAAGTCTCTTAACAACAGGTACTGTTATGACTCTGTCATAATCTATGTTTGTGTGAATTACTTCAGACATGCCTCTCTGGATAATATGGAGACAGACATGATTGAGCTTGCTGCAATATGTGTCCCAGGCAGATATGTCCCTAGCCTTAAGCAGCATCCTACCATCATCCAGAATGATGACTCAATACAAACAGAAAATGACTTGACTTTAATAACTGGCTTAGTTTCTAGTCTCATTCCAACAGGATCCAGTACCTGACAGCCTGGGAGGACATGCAGACCATGATGCTTTGCTAGAGATGGCCTTTATCTCTCTCCCCTGGGCTTCAGGCATTCCTTGCCCTGGAGGATGCTAACATTTGTGTAGTCACTGAAACCTGGTTCAAAGCTGCAGAGACACCCCAGCCTTCCCAGGTTACTCATCCTACCATACTTTCAGACCCCAAATGGAAGGCTACAAAGCCAAAGGAGGTGGAGTTTCAATATTAATCAAAGATATACACACCTCGCGACTGGTCAAACAGTATGACCCACAGGAGACACTCCAAGTGCAGTTAACTGTTGACAAAACATGTATTCAAATCATAGCTAGCTACAGACCCCCAACCATGACTCAGGATGCCCACTCCACCTATCTGGACTTACTTGAATCATTCAAGATTCAACCCTCTATCCTGATCCTGGGTGACTAACTACCCAACCACAGAGTGAAAGACCTATTCTAGCCCAAACAAACACCCAGAGATTACTAGACTTCGTCAATGCCAATGCATTGCATCAGCTGCACGACACCCCTGACAGGTGAAAATATCCTGGACCTGGTCCTAACCAACATGAGTAGCCACTGTAGTACCCCTATGGTGTCAACCTCCTTGTAAGATCCAACCATAAAGTGATCACTTTCGAAGTCACCATCATCTCCCCTGTCCCCCCAGTCAGGGACAAACAAAAAAACTTTTCCAAAGCTGACTACAATCTCCCAAGAGCAAGTATAAGCAGCTTCACAGCCACCGTCCCTTCAGTTGGAACTAGCACTAATGTTCAAGTCTACACCAAAAAACTATATGAGCACCTGCATAGCTGTATGGACTTCAGCAATACCTGACAGGACCAAATCATCTTCCTAAAGGAAAAGTAAACCTGTCTGGTGGACAGCAGCAAGAAACAAACTCTATAAATTAGGAAAAAATTGCTGTCCAGGACCAAGAAGAAGCAGGTGCCAAGTTGGCAGCAATCTCTCCTTTGTCTGAACAAGCAAATAAGGTCACTGTTGAAATACTCTAAGGCTAATTTTGTGCCCAAATTGGCCATATCTACTAAGGTATCACAAGGCCTTCTTCACATACATCTGCAATCTCAAAGTAACACCCAAATCTGTTCTGAACTGGTGGTCAATAACATCACATACACAAACGCTGTAGACACACCCAACATGCTGGCAGACAGGTTAAGTGAAAACTTCACCCCCTGTCCCCCCCCCCCATCAGTAAACCTGGACATCGCCAGCACCTGCCCCCTCCCCTCATCACCAGGGAGCAGGTCTTTAATGCTCTCTCAAAGACAAAAAATACAGTCTCCATGGTACCAGACAACATCCCTGGCTGTATCCTACATGAACACAGTCATGAGCTCTCAACTCCATTAGGCACCCTTATTCAGCCAAAGCCTGAGCACTGGCTTCATCCCAGCTGAATGGAGGACAGCCACTGTCAACCCTTTAAACAAAGATGGAGCGTCCACTGACCCAGGCAATTACAGGCCCATCAGCCTAACTAGCCTGATCTGCAAGGCCATGGAACACATTATCATGGACCTTATAAACAAGGACAGTGGCAACCTCCAAACGCTTGACCCCACAAAGTTTGGTTTTGTCAAAGGGAAATCATGCCTGTTAAACTTGGTTGACTTCCTTGAAACAGTCACCAAAGCCATGAATGAGGGGAAGACAGTGCACACTGCCCATCTTGACCTAGCCAAAGCCTTTCACACTATTCCTCACTCCGGCATAATAGATAAACTCTCCCAGCTAGGCATCAACCCATATATTACCAGATGGGTAGCTAACTGGCTCACTGATAGAACCATTCAGTCAAAACAGGGGAAGCAACCTCTAGTAGTAGACTCGTAATGAGTGGTGTATCCTGAGGATCAGTCTTGGGGCCTCTACTGTTTGGGATACACTTTTCTGAGGTGCAAGCCAAAACCACTGGTCCGTGGCTGACCAAGTTTGCTAATGACTGCAAGCTGGGTGCTGTCTTAAATTCCCCTAGTGATGTGAATATCCTCCAAGTGGCCATACCCAAACTAATGACTGGTGCCAGAAGTGTGGCAACTGAATGCCAAGAAATGCATCATTACCCCCTTTGTGGAAAATGGCATCCCCACTAATTATCACATTAATAGCAATGTACTAAGCATGCAATCAGTCCTGAGGGACTTAAGCACCCAGGTTGATACCAACCAGACTTTTGACCACCACATTGCCTTCGTTGTACGGAAGGCTTTCTACATGGCCCACCTCATAAGTATATTTCATCCAGGAACAAGGAGGTCATTACATCCCTGTACTTCTCCCTTATCAGACCCATTATAGAGTACATTGCCCCCTTCGGCATGTACCTTGCCAAGCACATGGAGCAGCTGGAGAGACCACAGAGGTTCCTGACCAGGAAAATCCAGGGTCTCGAACACCTATACTATACAGATAGGCTAAAAGCTCTGTCCCTCTACTCAGTCTCATACAGACTGCTCAGAGGTGACCTGTGTCTGGCATACAAGGCCATCTTGGACCCAGCCTTGATGGAGTTGCTGCATATCCGTAAGTCAAACTCCACTCATGCAACCCGCATGGAAGGCCTCAACCTAGTCTATGACATTAATAGAACTTGTAGGTGGGACAGATTTGTGTCTCAAAGACTCCGCCATCTGTGGAATAGACTCCCTTCTCCATGTCAAGCCGAGTACTGCTCTAGTCCTCTTTAAAAGGAACCTGGATGACTGGATGCGAAACAGAAAATACTCCCCCCTGGGATCCCACCTGTGTCCCTGCTGGACAGGGGAATCGGCTGCTGACTTTGTGGGAACATGGGCGAAATTCTTGGCTAGGCTTATACGGGGCTCCGGGTCAATAGCCTAGTATCATTCTATGAACCTATAATCCTATGAATTCTACATACATATTTACAAATGATTACCTTTTATGAAAGTCATCATGTGGTCATGTCTCTTTAAGACCCTTGTATCCAATTCAGAGGATAAAAATAGCTGTTGATCTTTCCTAAATGTCTTACTTTGGTGAAGCCAGAAATGTAACTGTGCAAATTCAGGCAATGTAAAAGATCTTTGCCTTGTTTAGAGTAATTCGGAAAGAAGACTGGAAGATTATGACACTGGCTCAAACTGAAGTCAGTTGCCATTCTAGTACAAAAAAAGACTGGTGCATAGCAGTATAATATCCTTGTGAAAACAAGGTATTGGGAATTGACACACAGTATCTGAAGCTCAGAGATATGCCTGGTGGAAATAAGTGCCAAAAGATGAGCCATTTTCCAAGACAAGAATTTCAATTCAGCCATTTTAGCTGGTTCAAGCAAAGGCTGAAGTCAAATGCTCCAGTAAAAAATTATATTGAGCAAGAAATCTCTCCTTAAAAATATTTTACAGACTTAGTGATGCTATTCTGTTCTCCTAAGTGGAAAACTGATATTATTCCCAGATGAAATGTAACAAAAACCTTAGTAGAGTCTTAAATATGCTAGCTAGACAGTTTAGCATCAAAGTGATCAGAGGAGTAAAGAACATCCACACTATTTCCCAATGCTTGCACCTGAAAATGTGCCCATTTATTCTTGTGTTTTTCCTGGAGTTGAGCTTTTGGTCAGACACAATGATAGGAACCATCCTGTCAACATAACAGGGGTCCCTATTCATCAGTGACAAGTACAGTTGTGTAAATAAACTTACCATAACGTTACACATTTGAATCATTACTGCTGCAGTTGTCTGAGCTATAAGGGAAATTGCCTGAATAGGACATAACAAAGCCAGTTCTAAAGTTTTGGGGCACCTTCCATGTACCTAAATAAAACGTTATGCTTTACCATAACTTGGCATCTGTGTTGTCTTCCTTCATTCCTCCTCATGATAGGGTCTTGAATCCGGCTCAGCCACATCAGACTTGGATCCAAATCTCAAGCTCCTCCCCTCCTACTCATAATGCCCTGTATCCACCCAAGTACCTCAGATCAAGCTTCCGATTCCAAACATTCAGCATCCATACATTAAAGGAACAGCAGAAGAGGTTCAGCCATAGGACATATGAAAGTCCCTTCATCATCCAGTTTCCTCTAGAAGAGAAAGGCAGAGGGAGAGTTGGGTGGGAAAAGTGAGGAGGAATGAAGGAAGACAACACAGATGTCAAGTTATGGTAAGACATAACTTTTTAATCCCATGTTGTCTTCTTCATTCCTCCTCATGACAGAGTTAGAGTCCGCAGATACGCAATTCCTGGGTGGCCCTCAAGGAAAGATGTGCCGGACCACCATTGAACCGAAAGAGGCCCTGGCTCCTGGATATGCCATCCAACTTGTAATGCAATACAAAGGAATGATTGCTAGACCAAGATGCTGCCACATAAATGTCATCAATGGAAGTTCTGGAATAGAAGGCCGGAGAAGTAGCCATAGCTCTGGTGGAATGTGCCCTAGGAGGTTTAGGTAATTCCTATCCCTTGGATGAATATATGCACGGGATGCAATCAGAGATCCATTTCGCCAAATTAATTTTTGATGCTGCCTGTCCAAGCCTATTAGAGGAGAAAGCTACAAAAAAGCGGATCAGATTTTCTGTGTTGGTTGGTTCTGTGCAGATAAAAATGAAGTTGTCTATGCACGTCTAGAAGCTGGAGAACATACTCCCGTTTATTTGAGAAATTGGGAAAGAAAACTGGTAAATGGACGGACTGATTATGATTATTCTTGGTCACGACTTTGGGCATAAAAGACGGATTGGTACACAATGATATTCTGTCTTTATGAAAAAGAATGTAATGAAGCTTGAGTGATAAGGCCTGTAATTCAGAAATCCTCTAAACAGACGTCAATGCCACCAAGAGGGCTATTTTCCATGACAGAAACTTCATATTGCAACTAGCTGCTGGTTTGAAAGGTCCCCTGGGTTAAAGCCTATAAACACAAGAGTGAGGTCCCAAGGGGGAGATGGAGCCTTAATTGGTGGGCTTAACAAGAAAACACCTTTAATGAAAGATTTGCAAAGTTGAAAGGTGAACAGAGAATGGGACTGTAATTTGACAGTGGAGAAACTAGCACCACTGTCGAAAAGGGTACTAAGAAATAGCAAAACATTTGAAACCGATATGGAAAAGGGATCAGTGTTCCTGCTAGAGGCCCAAATAACAAATTTCCTCCATTTACTGTTACATACTTCTTTGGTGGAAGCCTTTTGCGAAGCTAAAAGGAGTTTTCAGACCTAGGATGTAAGCCTGGACTGTCTCACCAGGGTTGAAAGTGGAGAAACCAAGTGGCCAATTTGAGGGCTTGAAGGTTCAGATGCTGCATATCCGTGATGGGACAGAAAGGCGATCCTGACTTGGCTGCAGAATCCAAGCAGGATATTTCAGATGAGACCAAAGAAAGAGGAACCACACCTGACGAGGCAAGAAGGGGGCAATGAGGATGACTGAGCTCTTCAGCCTGCTTGTCTTCTGCAAAAACTTCAGTATGAGCGGAAGAGCAGTGTAAGCATACAGGAGATCTTGGGGGGGGGCAATCATGGACTAGTGCATCCCTCGAGGACTCCCCCGGAGGGGGGATTCACAGTGAAGAAAGTACAGTTGTGTACACTTACCATAAATGTAGATGTTGAGTGTATTCACTGTTGCAGTCATCACACTTGGGTTATCTGCCTGCAGGTAGCCCTTAGTCGGCCTGAATACGAGAGCCTTAGTATTTCTGCATCGGATGCTGTCACTTCTTCCATGACGTCAGGTCGTCAGGGGTATAAAACAGGCAACCGACACCATTACATCAGTTTTTCTTACCCTAAATGTCAGGAGTCCCCAAATAGGGAGCTGGTATATGGTGGGGAACACCACCAGTAAAAAGTAAATACAAATGCCATTAGGAATGGCCATAGAGAGGAGAGGTAGAAAGATACAGAAAGTCAGGGGGGGCTGGAGGGAGGGAAACCAGGACTGCAACAGTGAATACATATGTGTACACAACTATACTATGTTCTTTGTGTTTCACTGTTGCTGTCATCACACTTGGGTTGATTCCCAAAGCTGAGGAAGGGTGGAGGCAGTCAAGAGATGCACAGCCTACTAGTCAACCCTAACAAGACTGCTGTAGCAAATCCAGCCCTGGATTTAGAAAAGATAGGTAAGTGGTAATGCTTGGTGAAGGTGTGTACATAACTCCAGGTTGCAGCTTCCAGAATGTCCCTGGGTAGGGACTCCCCTGAGAAATGCTGTAGAGGTAGAAGTAGCCCTAGTGGAATGTGGTTGGATCCCCTGTGTGGTAGGTTTTCCATGCTGCTTGTAGCAGAAATAGATGCAGTGTGCTATACATTTGGAAATGTTTTTTTTTTTTAAATGGCCTTGCCCTCTGCCCCTGTAGCAATGCTGACTAGCAGCTGGTCAGAGTTTCTGAAAGGCTTAGTCCTGTCAAGGTAGAACCTGAGCTGTCTGTGCACGTCCAAGGAGTGCAGGATCCTTTCCCCTTTATTCTGAGGATTAGGGAAGAAGGTTGGCAAATGGATGGATTGGTTTACACCCACACTGGACACCACCTTAGGCATACAGAATGGGTTAGTCCTGAGGGAAACCCTGTCAGCATAGAAAACAATGAAGGGTTCAACAGCCATTAGTCCATGTAACTCAGACACTCTTCTTGCTGAAGTTATGGCGAAAAGCAAGGCTCTTTTCCAAGGGAGGAATTTTAACTCTGCTGAGGCAGCAGGTTCAAAAGGGGGAAACATGATTTTTTTCAGTACAAAGTTAAGGTCCCAGGCAGGGGTGGGTGCTCTCCTAGGGGGCCTTAAGTTGTTAGCCCCTCTCACGAACCGTTTAATGAGAGGGAGAGAAAAAAGAGGTGGCTCAGTATTATAATGAGCTGAGATGGAAGACGCATGAATCTTAATGGAGGAGAAATATAGGCCTCTGTGGAGTAGCTCTGCTAGGAAATCCAGGATTAGAAGTGAGGAGGGCACTGCTGTGTCCCTTCCCTTGAGACTGATTCCAAAAACAATATCTTTTCCACTTTTCAGCATATGATTTCCTAGTACTAGGCCTTCTGGCTTCAAGAATGACATCTAGCACCTGTTTGCTGAGGGTTGCTGATGGGGTATTCAAGGGATAAGCCAGGCTGCAAGGTTTAGGGTTTGTAATTGTGGATGCAAAATCGGTCACTCCTGCTGAGATAGCATGGTAGGAGACTGGTGAAGGAGCCAGGGTGGCACTGTTGTCAAGCTGCGTAAGAGTGGGTACCAGTGCTGGCATGGCCAGTCTGGGGCAATAAGAATTGCCCTTGGCCTGTCCTGTTTTATCTTGAGTAGTACTCTTGAGAGAAGGGGCAGAGGGGGGAGGGCATAAATTGAGAGGTTTTCCCATAGAAAGGATAGGGCTTCCACCTTCCAGGCCCTGCTATGAGGGTTCCTGGTGCAGTATTTGCTGAACTGGTGGTTCTCGGGGGAGGTAAAGAGGTCCACTTCTGGTGTCCCCAACCTCTGGATCAGAAGGTTTGAAGGTGTTGGGCTCCAATTTCCACTCGTGTGGGTCTAGGAGATTTCTGCTTAAGTCGTCTGCCAGTGAATTTTGTTTGCCTGCCAGGAACTGAGCTTGTAGATGCACTTGGTTGCTCAAGGCTATGTTCCACAGGGCCATGGATAACCTGCAGAGTGGGTAAGAATGGGCCCCCCCCCCTGCTTGTTTACGTATCACATAACTGTGGTGCTGTCTGTTTTTATAAGCAGTTGTCCTGGAAGGATCACATATTTGAAGGCTGTCAGAGCATTCTGTACAGCTAGCATCTCTTTTTGATTAATATGCAGGAGAATCTGGCCTGGGGTCCAGTAGTCCTGAATGCATTTGTCTGCCATGTGAGCCCCCCATGCATAGTCTGATGCATCTGTTGTCAGGGTTTGCTCGGCGAGGGGTTAAGTGAAAAGCAGTCTCTTGTTGTGGTTGCATGCTTCTGCCCACCAAAGGAACTCTGCTCTTAGACAAGGTATGATAGGAATGACTGTTTCCAGGTCTTGAGAATGTTGGCACCAAAGACTTAAGTACCACTGAAGTTTCCCAATATGCAGTCTTGCAAATGGAATTAGTAGAATACATGAGGCCATGAACCCTAGGGCTTGCAGTATTTTTCTTGCAAAAAGCTGGGTTTTGGTGGCCATTTGTTTGAAGTAGTTTGTCAGATAGACCTGTTTATCTGGAGTGAGAAATGCCATCTGGGAAGTTGTGTCCAAGCTTGCTCCCAGGAATACAATCTTTTGACTGGGTACCAGTTCTGATTTATTTTTGTTGATGGTGTACCCCAATGAAGTGAGAAGGCTTTTTACAAAAGCCAGGTGCTGAAGTAGCAATTCCTGACTGTCTTCCTGAATCAGGCAGTCATCCAAGTATGGGAAAATTTGGGTATTTCTCTGCCTGCAGTATGCAATGACTGGAGCCAGGCACTTTACGAATACTCTGGGCGCAGTAGATAAGCCAAAGGGAAGTGGCATTGAACTGATAGTGCATAAAGCCTGCCCTGAAATGTAGATATTTCCTGCATGACTCCTTTATGGGGATGTGCAGATAAGCTTCTTTTAAGTCTAGAGTGACTAACCAGGCATCCTTGGCTAGCATAGAGAGAAGCTGCTGCAGGGTAAGCATCTTGAAATTTGGGATCACCAGAAAGGTGTTGAGAATTGAAAGATCCAGGATTGGGCGCCAAGAGCCCTCTTTTCTGGGCACCAGGAAAAGTCTGGAGAAGAAACCCTGACCCCTTTGTTCTACTGGAACAGGCTGAATAGCTCTGATATTGAGCAGGGAAAGTACTTGCTTTTGAGCCTCTGCCCACTGGTTTGGAGGAAGGTCTGGAAACCCTGTTGGGGTTGGCAGTGAATGGAAGTAGAATTTGCACCCCTGGGATACAATGTTTAGGACCCATCGGTTCTGAGTAATGGACATCCAGTTTTTTGCATGAAGGGCAAGTTTTTCTCCTAGGGCCACAAGTAATTGGACAGGGCTGGGAAGGATAACTGAAAAGTAATTGTGAATGTTTTTCATAAGGGAGTGGCTTACCACTCCCTGTTTTTGGGGTGGGGGCACTCCATTGTTTAGATCTCTGCATACCCTGAGACTGTAGTCTGGGTGGCCTGTTTTCCCTGAGTCTGGTCTGAGAAGGCCTGGAAGGCACTGGAAAGGACCAGTTTTTAGAAGGCCAATGCCTACTTAATCTTGGTGGTTGCACTTGTAAGAATTCTTTTACAGTTTGCATAGATTTAGCTTTTTCTTCCATCTTTTTAAGAACTTCTGCTTTGATTCCAAACAAACAGTCCTTATTTAAAGGAGCATCTAGAAATTTGGATTTTACATGATCTGGCAAGGTTTGTTCCTTCAGCCAAGCATGCCTTCTCAGTACAGACCCAGTGACTGCAGCCCTGCAAGATGTTTCTAGGGCATCAAAGCCACACTGTAAAGTATGCTTACTAACTTGGTTTGAAGAATGCATTGGCTCTTGCAAATCTTTATTTTCTGCACAATCTGGAAATAATACCATTTTTTGTTTAAGTAGTTCCATAATATGTTGCTGGTACTTCAACATGTGAAACTGGCAATTCAATGCCTTGATGGCAAGAGTTGCAGAGGTATATACCTTATTACCCCATCTGTCTAAAGCTCTGGAATCCCTGTCCAAAGAGGTAGGATTTTTGGCTGTAGTAGCCTTAATACCTTTAGGTCCCTGGGAAATGGTCTCTGGATCCGCAGTACGATTTCTGAAGAGAAATTTGTGGGAATCGGGTACTCTGTAGTACCTGTCAGGTTTCCTAGGGGCCGGGGGTAAAGTATCTGCAGTAAGACTAGATTCCATAAAAACATCATCTACAACATCCAGGACAGGGGGTATAACTAGAGGCCTATGCTGAGGCAACTCAAAATTCTGAGTCTCTTTTTGGACTGAGGGTAGTCTTGGCATTCCCAGTGGAAATGCTCTCTTAAAATATGCAAGGTTTCACCAAAAGAAAAATCCTCTGGAGGGGAGGCAGAGGGAGTGGATTCCTCTGCATCTGAATCCTCATAGGCTGATAAGGGCAAGTCCTGATAATCAGAAGGGTCAGTGTCATCAGACTCCTGGTCTGTAGAATCAGAAGGAAACTCAATTCTTTATCTCTTAACAGGGGAAGGCTGGCTTCCACTAATTAGGATAATAAGGTCTTCAGCCATTCTAAGCATTTGTTTTTGTGGCATGGGAGCTTGAGCATGCGCTTTGGTCATCGGTTTTCTAGGCGTAGTGCGTACTCTGGGCCTAAGAAACTCGTTAGTTTTGGCTAAAAATACACCCTCAGAAGCCGGTGCCTGCACAGCGGCTCTGGACCCACCCAAGGTTGAGACATCCGTAGGTTCCATAATCAAAGAAGCATCTAGTGGCATACCGGACTCTGAATGGGTCTCAGCAGAGGCCTGCGAATTCACAGAAGCGGGCTTCAGGGGCTGCAAAGGCAACTCACGGAGTACCAGCGGACTGACGACTAGCTTAATGGAAGCATTGTCAGCAGTTTTGGACCTATGCGGTCTGTCTCTGTCTTTAGCCTCATTTTTTTTCAGAAGATCGGTAGTTGGATGGCTTACTGAAGCCATTTCGGAATACGAAGATCAAGAGTGAAAGACTTTATTGACAAAGATAGCCTGACGACGAATGGTTTGGGAATTAAACAAGGCACAAAACCGACAGTGAGGGACGTCGTGGTCTGGGCCTAAACAGATGACGCAATAAGAATGAAAATCTCTGTGAGGTATTTGCTTTCAACAGGCGAGACAATTGTTAACTTTAATTGACATTGGTTAGAGCAACAAAAAGGGATCCCCAACAGAGTATTTGGAAGACTTCAGGATTATAAACTCGAAAATGAAAATTTCAGGTAGTGGCCGACCGGCACTTGGGAAATGCTTCTGCTTCGGGCTCCTCTACGGCAAGAACGACTGATGTAATGGTGGCGGCTGCCTGTTTTATACCCCTGACAACCTGACGTCATGGAAGAAGAGACAGCATCCAATGCAGAAATAATAAGACTCTGGTATTCGGGCCAACTGAGGGCTACCTGCAGGCAGATAACCCAAGTGTAATGACTGCAACAGTGAAACACGAAGAACATCTTGCTGCATTTTTTTGTTGAGGGGAGGGGTAAAGAGGTCGCAGCAATGTTGACCCCAATGGCTGAAGATCATGTTTGCCACTGAATGACTGAGGTACCACTTGTGCGGAACCAGGAACAATCTTTTGAGTCTGTCCACCAGATTGTTGGTTTTCCCCAGGATGTGCGATGCAACTAGGAGGAGCTCCGAAGACATCGCCCATTCCCACACCCTCATGGCCTCCTTGCACAAGAGGTAAGAATGGGTTCCTCCTTGATTGTTGATGTACCATACAACAGCCATGTTGTCGGTGTGTACTGCAATAGTCCCCAAGGGGAGAACATCCTGAAAGGCTTGCAACATTAGTAGGACTGCTCTCATCTCTAGGACATTAATATGCAATCTGGTCTCGGTGGGGGATCATGTGCCTTGGACCATCTTCCTATTGTAATGCCCCCTCCACCCAAACTGGGAAGTGTCTGTGTTCACAGTGGCTACAGAGGGACTGTTCAAGAATGCCCTGTCTAGAATGATGTCTGTTTGGATCCACCAACTGAGGGGATTGCAGATGGGACTCAACCTGATGCGAAGGGACAACAGCTGACAAAGGATGGACCACTATGTTGCTAACATCAAATGAATGAACCGCATGAAAAATCTATCTAGAGGTACCAAGAAAATGGCTGCAGACATTGACCCTAGGGGGTCTGCAGAATCAATCGAGCTGAAGGTTCTGTTAGGTTAACAGTTTCTGCACCTGATTTCTCAGGATGGTTACCCTGTGAGAAGGAAGAGAAGCTATCTGACCCCTTGTATTGAGCTGCGTACCTATGAATTCCATGTTCTGTGTTGGAGTCAAATTGGACTGGCTCATGTTTATGGTGATGTCCAGGCAATGTGATAACTGGATAAAGTAATCACCGGGTTCAGTTAGCCAATGCCTTGATGAGGCCAGTTAAGAGCCAATCATCTAAATACAGAAACACCTGGAATCCCTTGAGCCTCAACTGAGCCGCTACCTCCTCCATGCATTTGGTGAACACCCGAGGGGCTGTGGTGAGCCCAAAGGGCAGGACTCTGAATTGGTAATGACTGGCTCCCAGCTGGAACAGCAGATATCTCCTGGAGCACTTGTCTATTTTGATGTGATAGTACGCTTCCTTGAGCCTTGTGCAACAGTGGCAGAATGGACTGAACCATAACCATTCAGAACCTCGACTTCTTTACATATTCATTTAGTTTGCTTAGATCCAAGATGGGTCTTGGGTACCCGGTCTTTTTAGGCAAAAAAAAAAAAAGAAGCAGTAGTAGGTTCTGAATCCTCTCTGTTCAGTTGGGACCTCATGTGAGGACTCTTTTTTGCAACAGTTGTTGGATTTCCTGTGCTGCCTGTTCTCTTTGACTGGGTGGCACATTGGAAAGGCTTCTGGAGTTTGGGGGAAAGAGAGAGAATGGGATGTAGTAACCTCTGGATATTATGCCGAGCACCCAACAGTTCTGAGTCAGCTGGATCCAGGCTTCTGGGTGCAAAGCTAGTTGGTCCCTGACTGCCTCCAGACACAAATGGTCGGGCAGCGCTTTAGGAGCACTGGTAGGGCTTATTGGGAGGAGGTTCCCCAAAGCCTTGATTTTGCAGACCCCCTCTGCCTCTAGGGCAGCATCTGCCATCAAACTCTCCCCCTCTGCCTCTAGAGGAGGGCTTCCCACGTGGGTCCTGGAAAGGCCTTTGGAATTTGCTAGTCCTCTCTCACAATCCTCTCCTCTAATAGAACCCACAAACCAGACTAAACTCCTGGATGTCACAATAGATGGCAATCTTAAAATTTGATAAACACATTTCCCGGACTATCAAAAAAAAGTCCATATCAAACTGGGCACTCTCTACCAGGTGAAAACATAGCTTACTCTACTAGCCAGGTTGGCCACTGCTCGATCACATCTACTATCCTCCCTACTCTATGGTTTTCTCATCTTCACAAACCTGCGCAAGTCCGACCTCAATAACTTAGAATCCTGCTACAACAAAATTGCCAAGTCTGCCTCTAATCATCCTCACAGATCCCACCACTGCACAGTTCTCTCCCAGCTCAAATCTCTAGAATACCCTAACATTTTATCTCTCGGTCAGCTTACCATGGCCCACAAAATTCTCCACCAACCCAACGACTTCCCTGCACTTGCCAATCTAGTCCAATACATTTCCAATCCCAGATCCTCAGATCCTCTGACAAACTTATGCTAAAGGTTACGCACTCCCACAACCAACATTTTGGCTCCCTCTATTCTTATAAGATAGCCAAACTTTGGACCACTCTCCCACAACCTAACTTTCGTGAGTTCAAACTATTGCTTAAGGACTACCTTGCTACTCACTGGCTTGGCTCCTGCCACACTCCTGGCTAAACTTTTCTCAGCCCCAGTAACTTCACTAATCCTTATCCACCTCATATCGCTACTCTTTTTGCATCTATCTCTACCTTTCCCACTCCTTCATTACATCTTTATTTCTGCACTGCTTATTTTACAACTACTTTCCACTGCTTATAGGACATGGGTTCATATATACTAAGCTCAAAACTGTACTTTGTAAATAGCAAAACTGAGCTCAAATTTGTACTTTGTAAATAACAACTGACTTTGAGACCAATGTTTGCAGTCACACTCTCATTATTACTATCTTGTGTCTACAATTTTTTACACGTGTACTCTGTTATTTGTATTTCTTTGTATATAATCAATATTGTTAACATTTTCATTTTTTTAAGGTTTCCCCCCCGGGTCTCCGCTGAAAACAAGCTCTTGGTCCAGACGGACAGTACCCGGTTAACAAATGTAATAAATAAATAAATAAAAGAAATACATTTGCAAAACCACATTTTATTACCTCCACGTTGGTTCCTAGAGAAGGACCTTTTGGGGGGGGGGGGGATTTTGAATCCAACAGCAGAAAGGGTCTTTCCATCCTTTTCGCTGCGGGTAAGAGTGTCTCAAACTGACAGCCCAAAAAGGAAGAGCTATTGTAAGGTGTCCTCCGTGGTATGGGAGATTAACTTCATCGATTAGTTGACGGTAGACAAAGTGGTCAGCTTGCGAGAAACCTTCCTAAATTCCTCCGCAGTCATGGACTCAGAGAAAAGCTAACAGTTCCTTGATCAGATCTCTCTACAGCCGAGTAAAATACGTCAGGTAGTTCAACAATCTCAGCGCAAAGGTTGCTGAGGTGTATACATGCTTCCCAATCCTGTCCAGCACTCTAGACTTCTTGTTAGGCAGATGGACATTAGCAGTTTCTTCTGCAGCTCTTTCTCATTGGCTGCAGCCACCATGATGGCATCGACTATGGGACCCTTACCCCAGTGCTTTCTGTCTGCAGGGGGGAACCAGAAACCTATCGGGTCATTTGGGTATAGGCTCGATAGTTTCCAGTTCCTTCCATGCTTGGCGAGATACTACATCCACCAAAGCATCCAATGGGAGATCACTCAAGATGTAGATGGGCTTGCCCTGAACGCCTCCAAGAGAACTGACTTCTTCGAGGAAGGAGGTTGGGCAGACCACCCACCTTTCTGCTTCAGGATCTCTAATATGCCCTCACAAAAGACATCTTCAGGTGGGGATCAGGGGGGGCTCCTTCCCCCTCATTGAAGTCAGTATTCTCGATTAAGGACTCCAAAGGGGAGTCCACATGCCTCCTTCTGCATGTCTTCTTCCGAGGGACCTCCACAGCTGGGTGTTCTGAGGAAGTGTCGGAAGAAGGGGATCTCTGCTGCACAAGGAATTCTTGGCTCAGAAAAGGAAGATCTGTGGCAGGATGAGAGAGCAAGAAAGGCTTGGATCCGACAGAGGTGCAAGGGCAGACTGGGGAACCTTTGTCATTGGCTCTCCAACTTGAGAGAAAACCCTCCTCACTACCTGAAAAGCTAAGGGACCAGGAGAAGCCCTTTCCATCTCCCCCAGAGCTGAAACGACTGAGGAAAAATGGGCAGGACTCACTCCGGATCCACGGCCTCCAGAAGGGATCAGACCTCAGCTGTCTAGTGCCAAAGCACCCAAGGGAAGGGATGGCTCTTAAAAGGACAGGGCAGATCCCAGTACCCCAAACCCAGCACCAATGCCACAGCTCCAAGACTCTTTCTGCTCCATAAGAATGGAATAGGGCTCATCAAGGGCATCCTTGGCATCAAGGAACGGAGCTTCCTTGGCACCAAGCTCAATGCACATGGAAGTCCTGAATCCTGTGACTCCGAAACTGAAGGTCGGACCGAAGAAAGAGTCCTGATTGTATAGTTTGTGTAGCTCATGGACAGAGCAGGGGACGGAGCCGAGACTACCCCCATCTGGATTTGGGCCTTTAGGAATCTCCTCACCATCTTGTCTGTATCCACCTTGGACCAGCTTCTAGAGGACCTATATGAAGCCGATGAGGGGGCTGGGAATGCTTGGTCTTAGAGGGCAGTGCAGGAAACCTCATCGAAGTCCTAGGATTCGAGGTGCAGGATCCAATGTAGGAGCCGACAAAGGCATGGGAGATATAGAGATGATATCCCCAGATCCATACAGTCTGCAGGATCCAACTGAAGGAGTAAATTCTGCAGATCCAATGGAGTCTGATCCAAAGATTTCTTGTGCTTCTTAGGTTCGAGAGAGTCCCGCAGAGAAACTGGAAGGGGCTTATTTTTCAACTATTTCACTCCCACAGGAGAAGAAGCCACAGAAGGGGTCTGAGCCTCCACAGCTGAGCAGGGAAGAAAGCCCCTAAGGATAAGCTTATTCTGATGGTCTGCTAAAGCCCATGGGTTGAAAGCAGCACAGATGCTGCACTCCACTTTTAGGTGGTACACACCCAGGCAGTATACACACTCCTTTGTGGGGATCCTGGTTGGGAATTTTATGCCGACAAGAAGTGCAGCATTTAAAGCCAGGTACCAATTTGTCCGCCATGCCTATGAGAAAAAAAAAAAACACCAAAAACAACGGCTACACTTTCTAAAGCTTTAACTATACAAATTCCAAACACTAACTTTAACCTTAGGTTTAAACTCTAAAGTTAACTAAGTGAAACATTAACAGTAAACTAAATATAAATAGAATTAACCTACTTTTTTTTTTTTTTAAATATATTGGGAGAAACACATGCACACTACACACACACACACACACACACACACACACACACACACACACACACACACACACACACACACACACACACACCTGCAAAAGATTGAGGAGAAAAAACTACAATGATTAAGAAACAAGTTTACCCAAATCTTGAGAGAAGGCTGATCCACGTCCTATTCGCAAAGCGGCAAACTAAATCTGAGGTACTTGGGTGGATACAGGGCATTGTGGGAGGAGCTTGAAAGTCAGATCCAAGTCTACAGTAGTATGTGACCGAGGCACATCTGTGGATCAGATCTGAGACCCTATCATGAGGAAGAATAAATACAACATTAGATCCATTAGTTAGCTCAATCTGAGCAACAAGACAGGTTTGGGTGCCAAGCCCTTCAGAATGTTCATGCCAACTGAGAGAGGGAGGATAAGCTCTTACAGGATATTGCTAGGAGCAACAAACAACAACGTCTTCATCTTGGGATTAAAACACACCAAAAACAAGGGGATGGAGGGAAAAATGGAGTGGCTACTGCAGCAGCAATCATTCGAATATCCACCATTATGACAGGTTTACTTACACACCTGTTCTATGTTCGTCATATTGATCACTGCTGCAGTAGCCTAACTCATTCCCTCCAGTACAGCTCTTCTGTGTGTGTACTTTTAACTTCCAGTGGGTGTGGCTTGTGCCTTTTAATAATGAAGGTACCATGTTACAGTTCAAACAAATATTCATATCTCTGGAACTTAAGTGATACTAGACAACTGTAAATGGCAAACTATTCAGGACAAATTTAAGTTTTTACATTTGTGGCATTCACTCAATTTGATGCTTTAAACTATTTTATAAACCAAAATAAAGGCAGTGAATATTAATTTTATAATGTATAAACAGCTTTATATATCTCAATAACCATTCAAGCAAGACACATACTGCCAGCAGGATTTTCTTCATGCAGCTGTGAGTTTTCATACGAGGCTTTGCAATTCTGACTATGTTACCTGAATGTTGAGATATTTAGAGAAATATGAGTATTACCATACAAATAAACAGTATACAAATAATATTCAATATCAGAGATCAACAATCAATACAATTGTGTCTGTCATGTATGATTCTATATGCAGCATTTTCTTCTATTTTGAAAAAAAAAATGCTTTTTTAAAAATTGTGCTTTCTGACACTGCAAGATGCACTAAATTAAATGGAGAATAATAATAATTTTCTGAAGATCCATTCATTATGGATAATAAGCACAAGCTGCAAGAAAAGTTAGATACTATAAACAATGATCTGCTGAAAGTATAATAATTGACCAGGTGTCAAAGGCCATCCTGTTTACTGAAAAATCTTTTTCAAACTTTGAAGAGTCAGCTAGAAAGAATGTGGATATATGCATATAAACGTCAAACAAGAACAGATTAAGAGAGAGGACGGTTTAAAGTTATTAGATAAACTACTACACTTTTTAGGGAAACTGTTTATCTTACACTTCATTGTCTGGTTCATTGATTGGCACTTTGGTTTGAACTGTTGATGTATATGTTGACTGCAGTATGCTGTACACTGAGTCTTAAGTCTTAACTTAATTAGTCTGTCAAGGATATTTCACTACTGTGTTACGTGGTGTTTTTATGTTGTTTATGTCTATATAGATATCAGGATATACTTCGGGATTAATGGAATATTTTATCTATTTTATGGGATGTCATGTGTTTTTTTTTCACACATTTTAAACAAACTGATGAGAAGAGATGATATACTTTCTACGTGTTGAATACCACACAGAGGTAAATATGTATGCGGCGCGAACCTGTCACTACTAATGCTATGCTACATGCTTTCACAATGAGATGAATGATTAATATTATGGAAATATACAGAAGGATCGGGACATATTGTGAGCTTATAGTAGTGGAAACACGGCGAAAATTTCTTTCGTGTAAAAAATTGTCACTACTGTTGTTTTTTTTTCGATATATCACGTCGTTTTCTTTTCATGTATCGTTATTATACGCTTCGCTGTTCTATGCTTTAAGATGAAATCTTCTGATACCTTTTATGCAGCATGACTTTGGAATTATTAATTCAAATATAAACAAGCAGTATTTGATGCCTAGAGGCGTCAGTAGGAGTTAACTACAGACACGGTTGAAAGTGCTCTTGGCTGTAATGAGCTAAGCTATATGGGTAATTATCATATCTTAGAACATCTGGGAGATGGGAGAGGGAATAGTCCAGAAGCCCCTGAAGAATGGTGCTAAGAATGCCTGACTTAGACCTGCAGAAGGATTCTCACTTGTAGTGCTTTGTAAAGGATGTGCAGAAGACCAACTTGTTGCTTCCAGAATACTTCGTGTCCAACCCTTTCCAAAAAGCCACAGATGAAGCCAAGGCCCCGGCAGGCTCTTCCTTTACCCTTTCTGGAATTGTTCTGTTGTGGTGAGAATAACAAAAGGTAATAGCCTGAGACAACCATTTAGAAATAGTCTGCTTTGACACAGTTTGTCCCTTCTGCTTACCTTGGCAAGAAATGAACAACTGATCAGAAGTTCTGAAAGATCTTGTTCTGTCAAGATATAACCCCAGTTCGTAGGATCATAGGAGGTTACTAGGCTACTGGCCCTGATGCCCTTATAAGCTTAGCCAAGAGTTTAGCCCATATTTAGACAAGTCAGCACCCAAAGCCCCTGTCCAACAGGGACACAGGTGGAATCCCAGGGGTTCTGTTTCCCATCCAGTTATTCAGGTTGTGCATAAAAAGGGATAATGAGGCACTCTGCTTGACGTGGAGCGGGAGTAGTCTATTCCACAGATGGGGGAGTCTCTGAGACACAAATCTGTCTGGCCAGCAAGTCCTAGTGATATCATAGAACAGGTTGAGGTAGCATTTATGGGTTGCTCGAGTGGAGCTTGACTTGGAGGATATGCAGTAGTCCCATCGAAGCGGGTTCTGAGATTAGTCTGTATGCCAGAGGTCAACTCTGAGGAGTCTGCATGAAACTGAATAGAGGGACAGGGCTTTTAGCCTATCTGTGTAGGGTAGATACTTGAGGCCCTGGATTCTCCTAGTGAGGAACCTCTGTGGTCTCTCCAGCTACTGCATCTGCTTTGCAAGGTACAATCAGAACGGGGTGTTGTACTCAATCATTGGCCTTATAAGGGAAGAATACAGGGATGTTATGACCTCTTTGTCCCTGGATGAGATACCCTTACTTATGAGGTGGACCATGTAGAAAGCTTTCCGTACAACGGAAGCAACATGGTGGTTAAAAGTCAGGTTGCTATCAACCTGGGTGCCCAAATCCCTCACTACTGATTGTGTACTTAGGACGTTATTAATGCGATAATATGTGGGGACGTCACTCTCCCCAAAAGGGATGATTATGTATTTTTTCGCATTCAGCTTGAGGCCATGTTTCTGGCCCCAGTCATTTGTCTGGGTGAGACCCTCTTGGAGGACGTCCAGATCACTTGGGGAATTGATGACTGCACCCAGCTTACAGTCATATGCAAACGTGGTCAGCCATAGCCCACTGGTTCTGGCCTGCACCTTAGGAAAGTATATCCCGAGTAAAAGAGGCTCCAAGACCAATCTCTGGGGTACTTCGCTCGTTACGGGTGTACTGCTTGAGGTGGCTTCCCCTATTTGATTAGGTAGGTTCCATCAGTGAACCAGTTTGCTACCCATCTAGTACCAAATGGATTGATGCCTAGTTGACAGAGTTTATCTACTATGCCAGAGTGGGGAATAGTGTTGAAGGCTTTGGCCACGTAAAGGTAGATAGTGTGTACCATCTTCCCCTCTCATCCATGGCTTTGGTAACTGTCTCAAAGAAGTAGACCAGATTTAACAGCCATGACCTCCCCTTGAAAAAGCCAAACTGTGTAGGCTTGAGTGTTTGGAGGTTGCCAATGTCTCTGTTAATGAGGTCCATGATAATCGTTCCATGGTCTTGCAGATCACGCTAGTTAGGCTGATGGGTCTATAATTTCCTGGATTGGTGGATGCTCTACCTTTGTGTAAAGGGATGAAAGTAGCTGTCCTCCACTCAGCTGGGACAAAGCCGGTACTCAGGCTTTGGTTGAACAGGATGTCTAATGCTGCTGCAAGTTCATGCCTAAGTTCACGTAAGATGCAGCCTGGGATGTTATCGGGCCCCATGGAAGTTGTATTTTTTGCCTTTGAGAGGGCAGTGATGACCTGTTCCCTAGAGATAAGGGATGAGGGGCAGGTACTGGGGATGTCCTGATTTACTGATGGGGGGACAGAGGAGAGTAGTTTTCGCTGAATCTGTTAGCCAGTACACTGGCTATATCTACAATATGTGTTTGTGGTGTCCTTGACCACCAGTTCTGAACAGATCTGGGTGCTTCCTTTGAGACTGTGGACATATGTGAAGAAGGCCTTATGACTGTCTCTAGTAGACGTGGCCAATTTGGACTCAATGTTGGCTTCAGAGGATTAAACTAGTGCTCTTATTTGCTTGATCAGGCTAAGGAGAGATTACTTCCAATTGGGCACCTGCTCCTTCTTGGTCCTGGACAGCAATTTTTTCCTTTTGTTATATAGTTTATTTACTGCAGATGTCCACCAGACAGGTTTACTTTTCCTTGCGGAGGATGATTTTGCCCTGTCCGATATTCCTGATTCCATGTATCTATAGAAATGCGTATATAGTACTTTGGTGTAGATTTCAACATTGGTGCCAGTTCCTAAAGTGTGTGTTGGGGGGGCTGTGAAGCTGTTTATACCATCTCTCAGAAGGTTGTAATCAGCTTTGGAGAAGTTTTTTTGTTTGACCATAGCTAGAGGGGGGTCAGGGCAGATGGTGACTTCAAAAGTGTCCACTTTATGGTCAGATCTTACCAGGGAGGATGACACTGTAGGGGTGCTGTAGTGGTTACTCATGTTAGTTAATATTACAATATTATTACCTCTTGTGGGGGTATCGATTAGCTGTTCTAAGGCATTTGCACTGATAAAAATCGAGGAATCTCTGGGCATTTGTAGCTTTTCCAATCTATGGTTGGGTAATTAAAGTCACCCAGGATCAGGGTAAAGGATTGAATCTTGATAGATTTGAAGAGGTCCAGATAGGTGGAGTGGGCATCTTGAGTCAAATTTGGGGGCCTGTAGCTAGCTATAATTTGAATAGGGGTCTTGTCAACGGTTAACTGCACCTGGAGTGTCTCCTGTGCATCATACTGTCTGACCAGCCTGGAGGTGTTTGCATCTTTAATATATATTGAAACTGCCTCGCCTTTGATGTATGAAGTAACCTTTCTCCCTCATTTTTGGTACAGGGAAGAACAGAGGCCGCTGGATAGTTTAAACTTGATTACCCCTTTAGGAATAAAAGGATTAGTTTTGAAACTCTTCTTGCACTGGTCAGAAGAATCAGTAAAACTGCCTCCCATGCTAAGAGCCTCAAGTCAGCCAGATGAGCCGATTCAAATGGATTAAGTGTTAACTACTCAACCACAAAACTAAGATGCTAAGGAGGAGCTACTGTTTTCTTGGATGTCTCTTAATACCACTTTCAAAACATTTTTGATATGAGAATGTCATGAAAGAGAGGATCCATGGATAGACAAGCTGAAATGGGTAACAGATTAACCTTGATAGAGGAGCAAGGCCAAAGCAAAATAACATACACAGGTATCTTCAAACCAGAGAAAGATAGCACTGAACAGGTGCTGATCATGTTGCTGGCACCAACTAGAAAACTTTTTCTCCTTGCTTATATATGATCTTCTAGTAGCAGGCTTTCTTGCCTCCATTAGAACCTACTGTACAACTTCAGTAAGCAGGTGCCTAAAAGTTATTAAGACAATATCATCTAGGCAGTCAGCTGAAGATGGGATGTATCAAACATCCCTGCTCTTGTATGAGTAGATACAGTCTATGAGAAAGCTTTTGGTAATTGCCCCTGGCCAGTTCCAAAAGAAGGAAGAACCACTGTTGCCTGGGCCAGACGGGAGTCACCACAATGATCTTGGGGAATTCCTTCTGAATCTTCAGAAGTACCATGGATATCAGTGGAAAAAAATTATACAGAAACATTCCTGCTTAAAGAAAAGAAAAGGCATCTGTTCTTCAGGCCTTGCGTTGAGTCCTGGAGCAGAATTTTGTCAGTTGTTCAGAGGAGGTAAAAAGGTCTACTTGAGGAATTCTCCACAGATGGATAAATTCCTGGAAGACCCCCGATCTAGTTTCCAGTTGTGAGGGTCTGTCTTTGTCCTGTTCAGCTTGTCTACCACATAGTTTTCTCTGATGGAATGCAGGATGCCTGTACAGTAACATTATGTTATAAAGCTATATCTTATTCTAAAATGGTTAGTCTGCACAGGAGGTAATATCTGGTTCCACCTTGTTTATGTATCAAATCACGATGTTACTGTCTGTAACAACTTGAAATGGTCCTGAGGATCAGAAATGATTCAGATAGTTGAATGCCTTGATAAAGACAATCATCTCTTTTAATTGTATGTGCATGTATCTGTCTTTGTTGTCCCAAATACCTTGCATTGTTATCCCCATTGGCATTGCTCTCCAAGCAAAGTCCGTGGCATCTGTGGTGACTGACTACTTTGGAGCAACAGAAAAGAGGAGTCCTATATGCAGGGATATCTGATGTCTCCATCAAGTGATTTCTCTTCGCACAAATCCCAGAACTGGGAAATCGGAGTTAGTGGTGAGACCAAATAGACTACAGATACCACTGTATATTTCTCATGTGATGTCTCACTACAGGTATCATGAGAATCATACATGCCATGGGATCCAGAATCCTGAGGTATCCCCTCACAATGACTAAATTCACAGTGGAAGACCCCTGGAATGCATCTAAATATAGATCTAATTTTCCTGAGGAAGATGAGCTCTTTGTACTGAGGTGTCTAACTAACACCCAGGAACACAACACTGTGTGATGGAGTCAAAAAGCCTTTTTAATGCTTTCCTGGAATCCCAGACTATGTAGGAGATCTCTCACCCAATTGAGAGATTTCAGACACAATGAAAAAGACTCTGCAAAATTATTATAAGCAAGTCATCTAAATATGGATACCCTGAAGAATACTATGAGCTGTAACTGGAGCTAGATACTGTGTATACTCTTGGAGCAATGGATAGCACAATGAGTAAAGTAAAGAACTGACAATGCGATCCAGACACACAAAACTTTAAGGAACACCTGAAATCTGGATAACTAGGAATGTGATAATAAGCATCTTTTAAATCCAAGGTTACCAAAAAACTCAAATTAGGAAGAAGGGGTGACAGGTTGTGAAGTGAAAAGTTTGTGAACTTGGGCGCTATCACATACTGATTTTGGAAAGAAAGGTCCAGAACTGGTCTCCATTATTCTGAAACAATTTGTTGCCAAAGAGATTAAAGGGCATTCAGACTTTCTGACAAGGATAAGGGACTGCCAGGTTTGGGGGGGGCGGGGGTGGACAACGACAAGGTCCTTTAAAATTGTCATTCTGCCTTGCTTGACTGTCTTTGTTATGGGGAGTTCCTGTTTCCATTTTAGAGCCTCACTGCCACTGGATTTCGAATGTGTACTTACCAGCGTTTTGCCTTGTTACGACTTTTTCTTCCTCTAGATATTCAAGTTTGATTGTCTTCTCAGCTCACCACAAGGGCCGTGACCGACTCCAGCTGGGCCAATCCGAGGCCCTCACTAAACCATCCAATCGGTAGTAGTAACGGGTGGTGTGTACAAAGGGCAGGGACTTAAACAATGCAAGTTTATGATGTGCACTTACTGGAAATTCTTCATTTATGGAGAATAATTGCAATGTCCAGTCCCTATCACAAATGGAGTTCAGTGGATTACCCAAACCTGTCGGCCAACGGTAAACACATGCTGATCCATTCAGTGTAGCACGTGTGTAGCCACTGACATCTAAGGTAATCACAGACCTGTTATTGCTCAATCTTGTGTGGCTGAAATCCACTTGTGCCTTTCCAAAACTGGCCAGGGAAAAAAAAATCCCTTGGAAAATTTAGAGAAGGAAGACTGAAAGAATAGTTATGCAAAATCTTACCATAACGACAGATGTCCTTCTCTTCTTTAGGCTTCAGTATTCATGACATGGGGGAGTCTGCCTCCAGCTAACTCATACTTCCAGCCAGTATACAAATGTCTTTCGCTACTGTGAGGTACGTGAGATGTTGCATAGAATCCAAAACATACATCGGTCATAAGTAACATTGGCACGTATCAGACCTCAGAACTGAATGCCACCAAAAGCACCAGCCTGATCCAAGGTGAGGAAAACATGCCACCAGAAGACAGGCAAACATCTGGGGAAGGCGGGGGAAAGTAATACTGCAGCATATACAAGAGAACATCATCTATGGTTATGGTAAGATTTTACACAACTATCCTTTGTCCTTCTATTCATACGCTGCAGTATTCATAACCAAAGCTCATACAGAAGAACTAGGTGGAGGAGCAGAAACATTCACCACAAACCCATGTAGAATAGTCCTGGCAAAACCATCTCTGGACCTGGAAATGCCATCAAGTTTATAACGTTTTGTGAAAGTATGAACAGAAGACCAAACAGCTGCTTCCAGGACAGAGGAAGTGTTCAGGCCTTTAAAGAAGGCACCGGAGGAAGATACTGCTCTAGTGGAATGTGTCCTAATAGGAGAGGGTAGAGTCTTTCCATGAGCCACATAACAGAAGGAAATAGTTTTGGAAATCCAAGTGGAAATAGTCTGCTTGGAAACAGGCTGGCTCAGGGCCCTTGGGTCATAGAAAACACACAGGCAGTCAGATTTCTGAATTGGTTTGGTTTTATCCAAATAATATCTGAGTTGCCTTATGCACATCTAAAGTGTATATGATCCTCTCACTAGAGGACACTGTGAAGGAAAGGTTCTCCTGAAGGATGTCTGCAGTCTAAGCCTGGAGGATAAGGTCATCTAGGTATAGAAAGATCTGTATGCCCTGCAGCCTGCAGAAGGCTATGACAAGATAGGTTCATAGGTTCATACTAGGCTATCTGCCTGAGGGCATTTATAAGCCTAGCCCATAGTTTTGTGGCTTACGCCACCCCTTTAGTTTGGAGAAACTATGCCCATTATTTTGCCCTGCCTCTCTCGAGATGGAACACACAGGTGTACCCCTGGGGTGTATCTGCGATCTCCCATCCATTGGTCAAGATTCCTCTTGAACAAGGCCAGCGAGGTGCTCTGCCTCACATAAACCGGGATTTTGTTCCAC
Source organism: Protopterus annectens (assembly GCF_019279795.1). Taxonomy (NCBI): domain Eukaryota; kingdom Metazoa; phylum Chordata; order Ceratodontiformes; family Protopteridae; genus Protopterus; species Protopterus annectens. Next base: position 442,526,606 of record NC_056748.1, read on the forward strand.
AGCATAGGGAGTCTTTGGGTGATGAATCTATCCCTCCAGCTTTAAGTCTCCGCCCTTGTGGCTCTGAGGGATCTAGATTTTTGAGATGAAGCATGTTCATCAAATCTGGGTTTGACATGGCCTTGTATGTCAGGCATAGGTCACCTCTGAGCAAGCGGTAAGCAACTGAATATAACTGGAGTTCTTTCAGTCGGGCAGCATAAGACAGATTTTGAGACCCTTTATCCTTTTGGTGAGGAACTTTGGCCTCTCCAGCTGCTGCAAGTGTCGGGTCAGATACATTCCGAATGGGGCATTGTACTCGATCATTGGTCTGATGAGTGATGAGTATAGGGAGACTATGACTTCCCTTGATCTAGATGTGAATCCCTTCATGATAAGGTGGGCAATGTAGAAGGTCTTCCTAACTACTTTAGCAATATGAGTGTCGAATGAAAGGCTACTGTCAACCTGGGTTCCCAGGTCCCTAATAACTTCTTCTGTGTTCAGGGGATTGCCACCTATATGGTAGCTAGGGTAACTATTTTTTCCGAAGGGTATGACTATGCATTTCTTGGCATTTAACTTTAGGCCATGGCTCTGGCACCAGTTATCTGTTTCTGTGAGACCCTTCTGAAGGATATCTGTGTCGGATGTGTTTTCAACTAGTTTGCAGTCATCTGCAAACTATAACCCTCCTGTGTTTGCTTGTACTTCAGAAAAGTAGATGCCAAACAAGAGTGGGCCCAGGACTGAGCCCTGTGGGACACCACTTGTGACAGGCTTTGAGTCTGACATGGCGCCAGCAACTCTGACCCTGTGGGTTCTGTCACTCAGCCAGTTTGCAACCCATCTTGTAATGTATGGGTTTACATTTAAGTTGATGAGTTTTTCAATGATACCCGAGTGAGGTATTGTATCAAAAGCCTTTGCCAGGTCTAAGTAGGCTGTATGGACTGCCTTTCCTTCGTCAATGGCCTTGGTGACTGTTTCGAAAAAGTCAACCAAGTTTAAAAGGCATGATCTGCCTTTGACAAAGCCAAACTGGGTTGTATCCAAAGTCTGCAAGTTCCCTATGTCTTTATTTATGAGATCCATTATGATCCTCTCCATGGCTTTGCAGATAAGGCTTGTCAAGCTAATGGTGGAGTGGGACCACAGCAGTCGCCGCCACCTCCTGGCTGTGTATCCGGAGGAGAGACTAAGATTAAACAGCTGTCCTAACTGTGGGTTTAATTCCTCGTTGAGTTCATGGAGCACAGGGGACACCATCAGGTCCCATGGATGCTGTGTTCTTACAATCATTTGGTATAGATATCTCTCCTTTAGGGGAGGGGAGAAGTTTGCACTGAACCTGTCAGCCAGTATGTTGGCAATGTCTGTAGGATCAGTAATCTTCACATCATTTTGAACTAATTCTGAGCATATCTGGGAGTTTCCTCCTAGGTTTCTGACATAGCTAAAGAATGCCTTATGGTTGTCTTTAGAGTCCTTAGCTATTTTTCTCAAAATTAGCTTTGGATGGTTTAATGAGAGCTCTTAGCTTTTTACTTATAGTGATCAGTGGTGTCTTACCTTTTAAGGATTTTGCTCTATCTTGTAGTAGCTTTCTCCTTTTGTTGTAGAGTTTGTTTATGGCTGGGGTCCACCAGACGGTACAAAGAGTCTTTGTTTTGCTTGGGATTGCCTGATCCATGCAGCCCTGCAGGTGCTGGTAGAAGGCATTTGTAAGTGATTCAGCGGTTTGAGTAATGTTAACCGCCAGACCACACTAGTCTTTAGAAGTGTGAAGTTCTTTACTGTGGTCTTTTCATTTCGGGTGGGGCGGATGAGGACCTCCAGGATCAGATCTCACCAGTGAGGGTGATGATGAGATCAAGTATGTTTTCTCCTCTTGTGGGGATGGTGACTAGTTGTTCCATGGCATTTGAGTTTATGAATTCCAGGAACTTTTGGGCTAGAGTGTTTGGGCTTGAGTAGTGTTCCCAGTCTATATTACGGTAGTTAAAGTCACCTAGTATGATGGTGGATTTATCCTCCAGTGTTTTCAGGAAGGCCATATGAGGTTCCTGAGTTTCAGGGTGGCCTGTAACATGCTACAAATTGCAGAGCAGTCTGCACCTGGATGGTTTCCGATGCATCGTGGGATGCCACCAATCTTGAGGTGTGGGTGTCCTTGATGAATATGGATACCCCTCCTCCTTTCTTGGTATTGACCAGGTTTTGCATGATATGAGGTAAAACCTGATAGTGCTGGGGTGCTCTCAGGAGCCTTGAACCAGGTTTCTGTCACAGCACAGACATCGATGTTCTCCATACTCAGAAGGGCCCATCTTGAGGTTGAGACTTCTGGCATTGAGCAGCATTACCCTTAGTTTTTCTTTGTTTTGTTCTAGAGTGGTAGGTTTAGAATTTGAGCCTTGCCTAAAAAGGCACTATGGGGTGGCAAGAGCCTTTGCCAAAATCCGAATCCCAGGGTGACAAGTGCAAGCCGTCTTCATGAAGCAGCGTGGCTTGTCCAGCATGTCATCCCAGGCAGACAGACATTGGATCCCCTTTGAATGACACCAGAGTTTAAGCCAATTGTTAAAGCTGATCATCTTATCTCTGTATTGTGGAATCATTCTTGGTAAAGGTAGGATACTGCTCAAGGTCAGGGTCATACTTGCTTGGGCTACATAATCAGAGAGCTCCTCTATGTCTCTTTTCATGTAGTCCAGGTCATTAACACCAGCGTGGACAATGATTGAGTTGTACTTGTACCTGCTGTTGAGAGACCTGAGTGCATACAGGCAGCTTACTGTGACCTTCTCCTCATTGTGTTTGGCATTAAGGGCTTTGACTGCTTGACACTCTGACTGTGTGGTCTATGTGTTGCAGGTGTTGTGTTCTGAGGTGGTAGTTGTTTGGTCTGCTTTGGTGGCCTCTGCTGTTTTGGTAGATTTTTGATCAGAGCCTCGAGTATGTCTTTGTGTGTTTATGTGTATGATTTGAGGTTGTGATGGTATTATGTGAGACTGGGTCTATAGTGTGTGGTCTGGTCATGCCAGTCTTCACCAGCTGAGCAGGAGAGGACATGCTAGAAGGAATAGACAGAAAAACTTAAGAAAAGGTTCTGGGGATGTGGGTGACCGAGAAATGGGGTTTGCTTTTTGGGGTACTTTTTATAACAAGAGTTATACAGATAGAGAATAGTCTACTTGGGAGTCAAGTAGAGATAATTTATAGTTGTAGGATACACTAAATAGAACAGTAGTATACTTTGAGGAAGGTAGTTTTAAGGGAAAATTTGAAGAGTGGACTTTAGGTAGCCCTAATAGTTTAAATCTGGAAAAACAGGAAATTACCCAAAATGGTATAATTACATTATTTGCTGCTTCTAACCACTCCTCTGAGGACAAACAAGCAGCTCAGTACTCCCCACTCCCACTGGTGAGTAAAGAAACTACCTCTGGCCACACAAGAAAATGGAGGAACACAGAAACCAAATACAAAGCCCAGGGATCAGCAAAATCTGATCACTGGAACAACTAGCTAGGAAAGTTTAGGAAAGGAGAAATATGTTTTTTTTTTTGCAAACAGACAGAAAATAAATGCTTTGTTTTTGATATCAAAGGTTTAAAAATACTTATGATCAAGAAAGTTGCTTTTCTGCTCTGCTGGCTTAGGAACTCTGCAGGGGACCATAGCAGGGGCTGTAAAACAGGAAATGACCCAAAAACCACTCCTCTGAGGACAAACAGCCCAGGGATCAGCAAAGTTTAGGAAAGGAGAAATATTTTTTGTTTTGCAAACAGACAGAAAAAATGCAGTAAATGCTTTGTTTTCGACTAAATTGCTATCAAAGGCTGGTACAAAGCAATACTTTAGCCCACAAGTGCAATCAACAATATAAGCTCACAAAAACAGGAAAATAAGGTAATAAAACAGTAATATAGGCACAAACAGTAGTAAAAGCTCAAAAGATCGAAAAATGCAAACTAAAAGTTAAAAATACTTATGATCAAGAAAGTTGCTTTTTCTGCTCTCTGCTGGCTTAGGAACTCTGCAGGGGACCACGAGGAGCTATGCCTAGTTCTCTAATGCCAGAAAAGCCTGATAGCAGGGGCTGGAAAAACAGGAAATGACCCAAAATGGCCGATGAATTACAACCACTCCTCTGAGGACAAACAAGCAGCTCAGTACTCCCCACTCCCACTGGTGAGTAAAGAAACCACCTCTGGCCACTCAAGAAAATGGAGGAACACAGAAACCAAATACAAAGCCTAGGGATCAGCAAAATCTGATCACCGGAACAACTAGCTAGGAAAGTTTAGGAAAGGAGAAATATTTTTTTGTTTTTTTTGCAAACAGACAGAAAAAAATGCAGTAAATGCTTTGTTTTCAACTAAATTGCTATCAAAGCCTGGTACACTTGAGTGTATTAGCCTGTTTGTTACTTTTAAGCAATACTTTAGCCCACAAGTGCAATCAACAATATAAGCTCACAAAAACAGGAAAATAAGGTAATAAAACAGTAATATAGGCACAAACAGTAAAAGTGCATAAAAGATCGAAAATGCAAACTAAAAAGTTTAAAAAATACTTATGATCAAGAAAGTTGCTTTTTCTGCTCTCTGCTGGCTTAGGAACTCTGCAGGGGACCACAAGGAACTATGCCTAGTTCTCTAATGCTCTAAGTTCTCTAAAGAGCTAAGCATTTTGTCAACACCCTAGGGGCTGAAGACAATCCAAAGGGCAAGGCACAGAAATGAAAATATGATGAAGCAATAGCAAAGCGAAGAAGCTTCCTGCACCATAGATGAATGGGAATATGAAGATAGGCATGCTTGATGTCCAGTGACACCATGAAGTCCTAGGGAAGGATAAGAGGAAGAAGGGTAGGTAAGGTTAACATACGAAAGGTGGGAACTGTCAGAAAGGTACTTAGATGGGAAAGGTCTAGAATGGGTCTCCAAGGACCATCCTTCCTGGGTACCAGGAACATCCTGGAGTAAAACCCTTTTTCTACTTGGGAGGGCGGCACCACCTGAATAGTGCCCTGAGAAAGGAGGTTGGAAATGATTTGGGGAAAGAGCTCTAATTGTTCTTTTGGAGGTTGTGGGATACCCCTGGAATGGGGAGGAGTCTTCCACATCATAAAGTATCCTTGCAGATGATGGATAGGATCCAAGAGTCCTGAGTTATCTGTTTTCCAAGCAGGGAGAGAAAGAGAGATGTGTTGATGGCTTGAGAGGCAGATAATCACAGACTACCTGCCTTAGCCTGAAAGGGCAGTTTCTGTGTGGGAGCAGAAGAGGCAGATTTACAGGAAAATTGTTTCTTGGATTCCCTCTTACCTTTGGAAGACTGGGGCCTTACATACTTTCTAACAAAGATGGTCTTGGTAGGGTAGTTTCTCTGGAACCTGGGCACCAGGGAAACAAAGACATGCTTCAGGTCTTGCAGTTCTTTGCCCTTCTCGTGAAGAGATTTGAAAAGTTCTGCAGCTGAGGTACCCAACAAGGCCTTATTGTTCAGGGGGCATTCATGATTTTTGCCTTAATGTCATCAGGCAAAGGTTGGAGCCTGAGCCAAGAATACTTCCACAGACTGACCCAGATACAGCCACTCTAGCTGATGCCTCCTCAGCATCATAGCTACACTTTATGGAATGCCGTGTAACCTGAACTGAGGAGTTAAGGATGGAGGAAAGTTTAGCCTTAGTGGGAGAGACAGGAAGCTCACATAATAGTTTACCAGCATCTGAAAGAAGAGCCAAAGAATACTTGGCCATATGGATCTGATAGTTAATGGCCCTGAAGGCCACAGCAGCTGAAGTATAAACCTTTTTTTCCTATTTTCTCTATGACTTGCTCTGCTTATCTGAGTGGAGCAGGGAAGTAGAAGGTAGCATCTTGGATGCTTTGTCTGCAGAAACTGAAACGGTAGCAGGGTCTGCAGAGGGACATTTGAATATGAATTTGGAGCCCTCCAGCACTTTATAAAATCTGTCTGGCCTTTTGGATGGTGGAGGTTGAGAATCTGGGAACTTGGAAGCAGCAGCAAAGGTATCTAGGAATGCTGGCAGAACAGGTGGTATGGCAGATGGGGAAGTGGAGTCCATCTGTAGCAGGTCATAGTACCTTTTTTGGATGTCTGATACCTGACAACAATCCCACCTGAAAAACTCCCTCATCTGAAGAGTTGTTTCCCCAAATGAGATCTCTTCCCCAAGGGAATCAGTGCCATTAGATTCTTGTTCTGGGGAGGCATAACCCAAAGGGGAAGAAATTTGGGTTGACTAAGCCAAAGATTCATCCCCTGAGGATTCCTCATCATCTGAGGGAAAAATACTCAAAAGTCCTCTTTTGAGGAGTAGAGGAAGGAATAGATGGGGAAGGGAGAGAGAGAGCGGAGGACTATCTCAAAGCCATAAAGGCACTTAACAGGCCTTGTGAGAAAGCCTGCCAATCAGGAGGCTGTTCCTGAGGGGCTGGAGAAACATGTTTTGTCTTAATTTTTTTTCTTTTTGGGAGCATCCATGTGGTGGAAAGTGGATGGGCCAGACATTGGCCTACACTCCACAATGTTGGCAGGAATATCCTCTCACACTATGATCTGGGTAATACCACATGGGCTGTCAGTCACAACGAGCCATGGTACCCCCCTATGCCCGAGCTGAAAGCCTGCCATTTCCCTTGAGGATGTGCTGGTAGGGTCCTTCATGGCCTCCACACTGGTACCAGTCAAAGGAGTATCTATCAATTCCAGAAGGTCTCCGGGTCAACATCAAACTCGTGAGAGAAGTCCGGAACAGAGGGAGCAGCAGGTAAATCAGGCCTAGGCTTCTTGGTCTTCTTAGCTTGTAGCTCAGCTGAAGGGCCTGATGCAGCTCCGATGTCACACGTGAGACGTTTAAGACACTGATTTTTGAGGTAAGTTGAGAGAAGCTAAGCGACTATGTAGGATCTTGGGCACAAAGACCTTACAAACAGCACAGGTAGTATGGTCGCGATTCTGGTCTAGGCAAAATAAACAAAGGTCATGAGAGTCCTTATGTGGAATCTGCCTTCCACATTGACACTTGCCCTTCCTAGCTGACATGCAATCAAAACAATACACAGTAGCCAAAGATTGTAATGAAAAAACCTCAGTGGGGTACTTATCTGAACCAAGGTTCGCACCTTGTCTGACTAGCGATGACCGATGCAGACTATCGGATAGGCAGCAGAAAATTTCTCAGGTCTGCATGTGCCAATGTCCATTTTATACCCAAAGTCACTTTATGACCAATGTACATTTTGGACTTCATGTGATGTTGCACGCACCACACAGTGGCGATGGACTTTTGTATACTGCCCAGGAGTATGAGACAGCCGGAGGTAGACTCCCCCATGTTATGAATACTGCAAAATATGAATAGAAGGACATCATCTGAGAAATTCCCTGTATCATCTTACATTATTCACCACATTCTCTGATAATCTCTGTAGCATCGGGTTCCAAAAATTAAATCTTTGTGCAAAGGAGAATTTAAAATCTCATTGTTTACATCTTCCGGGAAGTTCTTAGAATGAAGCCAGGCAAAACTCCTTAACAGAGTACCAGTGGCAACAATCCTGGACATAGTATGTACATAATCATGTTCATGGTTTAAAAGATGAGTACTGACCTGAGAAATGGAAGAAACTAAACCACACAAACCAGATTTTCCTCATTGGAGGGAACTGCAGATAAAACCTTCCTCTTAATTTCACAATTAGAATAAACTAACATGAGTCTGACAATTCAAAATTTTAAAAGGTTATGAATTCACCATAATATTCCCTCTGTGTTGTCCATTTTCACGCTTCCTCAACAAATGGGTTCAGATCTGACTCTGCTGCTTTTTCCAGCTCGTGGAACACAAACTCTCTAGCTCCTCCCTTACCCATAACGCATTAGTCCCCTACCATATCTCAGATTTTGTTTGCTGACCTTTAAGCCTATATAGTATTTAACAAATAAAAAGAGATGTGATAACTGTATCTGGAGCTCAAATGAAGGAACACTGGTTCTTCTAGCATCTTCTGATTCTTCCAAAAGTCAAATTGGTAGGGGTTGGAGGGTGGGGAGTTGAAGAAGAATGAAAATGGACAACATGGATGGAACAATGACTACATAACTTTTTTATCTGATGTTACTATTTTCATTCATATCTCAACAAATGGGACAGAGTCCCCAGCTACTTAAATCCCGGGAAAACTTGAAGGATATTCCTGAGGACCATGGAGGCAAATTTACTCTTCTCCTAGAAACCAGGACAATTTGTAATGAGCAGTAAAGGTGAGGATTAGCCCAAGTTGCAGTTACACAAACATCATCCAAGAAAGATCTGAATAAAAATACAGAAGTAGTTCCCATAAACCTGGTGGAATGAGGTTTTGGCAAAGACAGACCCATTTTTTGTAAACAAAGAATTACAATCAGTTAACCATTTGGATAAAGTCACTTTAGTAAATGGTTTGCCCAATTTTGAATCAGAAAAGGAGGCAAATAATTCATCTGACTTTCTGAAAAATTTTGTCCTATGCAGATAAAAAAATGTAACTGTGTGAAAATCCAACAGGTGCAACATACACACACTTTTGTTTGAGAAATTTAGAAAGAAAATTGGACGATTGATACTTTGACTGATATTGGATTCTGACACCACCTTAGGAAGCAAGGATGGGTTTATTTGTAAGGATACCTTATCCTTATGAAAAATCAAACAGAGGCTTATGAGACACGGTTTAAAGTTCTAAGACTCTTTTAGCAAATGTAATGGCCACTAAAAAGACAGTCTTCCAGGTTAAAAATTTTAGTTTACACTTTGCTGACTGTTCAAAAGGACCGAGTCAAAGATTGTAAAACCAAATTCAAATCCCACGGGAATTGGGATTTTTAAAAGGGTGTCCAAGAAGAAACGTTCCCCTTATAAATGCCTTACAAAGTTTGAAAGAAGCTAAAGACAAATTATTTACTACAATGTGAAATATCAGATCCATTAGGCCAGGGACTAATGGCAAGTGTCTAATACTAAAAAGAGGTCGAACAGGTCTTAAATATTCTGCAGCCAGTGATAGAAAACAGTCCACTGCATAACTCTCAAATGCAGATGTGTGTGACATATTAGCAAGATATAGCTTGCCAGTCAGTCAAGAACTAGTTTATCACTGAGACCCCAGGCTATGGCAGAAAGAAGTTGCAACATCTAGAATCTAAAGCAGTGCCTACATACAGGAAAGACTGCATTAGAATGAATGATACTCTTCTACTAGCCGACACAAATTCCTAAATATTAAACAAAAGATTCCTTAAGAGCTAGAAGGGGAAATCTCTCATAAATAAAATAAATTTTATAAATTAGAAACTGTCTTAAAGGGAGACAAAGGACCTCTTTCTTTATACACATAGGTTTATAGGTAGGTACTAGGCTATCTGCCCGAAGGCATTTATAAGCCTAGCCAGAATGTGTTGGCGTTTGCTGCCCCCTTAGATTAGTTCCCTGTGCCTCTGTCCAGTACAGTCACTGAAGTGATCCCCGGGGTAAACTTTCTGTTTCTCATCCACTCGTCAAGGTTTCTTTTGAAAAGTGTTAGTGAGAAGCTCTGCCTAATGTAGATTGGAATCTTGTTTCAAAGCATGGGAAGTCTATGGGACAGGAATCTATCCCTTCAGCACGTCCTATTTATTGTTGTGGTGAGGTTTAGATCCCTAGAGCGTGTGGCTCGAGGGGATTTCTTTAGGTGGAGCATGTCCATCAATTCTGGGTTAGACATGGCCTTGTATGTCAGACAGAGATCACCTCTGAGTAGGCGGTATGCAACTAAGTACAGCTGAAGTTTCTTCAGTCAAGCTGCATAGGGCATCTGTCTGAGGCCAGTGATCCTCTTGGTGAGGTACTTCTGTGGTCTTTCTAGCTGTTGCAGGTGTCTTGTAAGGTACATCCCAAATGGGGCGTTGTACTCTATGATGGGTCTGATGAGTAATGAGCAGAGGGGCACAATGACCTCTTTTGATCTGGATGCAAACCCTTTTGTGATTAGGTGGGCCACGCAGAAAGATTTTCTTACCACTTTGGCAATGTGATTATCAAAGGTGAGATTACTATCTACTTGGGTCCCCAGATCCCTTATTATGTCTTCCGTATTTAGGGGACTATCACCTATGTGGTAGTTTGTGGGTACTTTGTTTTTTCCAAAGGGGATGACTATGCACTTTTTGGCATTTAGCTTGAGGCCATGATTTTGACACCAGGTATCCGTCTCAGTGAGACCCTTTTGGAGGATATCTGTGTCAGCCGGAGAGTCAATTATAGCCCCTAGTTTGCAGTCATCTACGAACTTGGTCAGCCATAGTCCTCCTGTGCTTGCCTGTACCTCAGAGAAGTATATGCAGAACAGGAGGGGTCCTAGGACTAAGCCCTGGGGAAAGCCACTTGTAACCGATTTAGAGTTGGACCTAGCTCGCGCAACTCTCACCATGTGGGTTCAGTCTGTGAGCCAGTTCACAACCCATCTTGTGATGTAGGGGTTTATGTTCAGGCTGGTGAGCTTGTCTATAATACCAGAAAGGGGAATGGTGCAGAAGGTCTTTGCGAGGTCTAGGTATGCTGTGTGTACCACCTTTCCCTCGTCTATAGCCTTGGTAACTGTCTAAAAAAAGTCCACCAGGTTTAGGAGGCATGATATGCCTTTAAAGCCGAACTGGGTAGGGTCCAGTGTCTGGAGGTTCCCTATGTCTCTGTTAATGAGTTCCATGATGATGCATTCCATAGCCTTGCAGACCAAGCTAGTCAGGCTTATAGGGCCGATAGTTCCCGGGGTCTGTTGTGGCTCCACCTTTGTGGAGCGGAATAACCATTGCTGTGCACCTCTCTATGGGTATGTAGCCTGTGGAGAGGCTGAATTTGAACAGTGTGTTTAGGTGAAGAGTTAGTTCGTCTTTGAGCTCATGTACGACGCAGCCTGGGACACAGTCTGGTCCCATTGATGCTGTGTTTTTGGCTTTGGAGAGGGCTGTTTTAACCTGAGTGTCTGTGATTTCAGGGACTCTACACTCTTCTGGGATGGGTATGGAGATGGGGGTGAGAGTTTGCGCTGAACCTGTCTGCCAGGATGTTGGCGATATTGGTCGGTTCAGTGTATTTTGTGCCATTCTGCACCAACTCCGAGCAGATTTGAGCATTGCCACTTAGATTCTTGACATAGCTAAAGAATGCCTTGTAGTTATCTTTGGAGTCCTTGGCAATTTTTCTTTTGAAGCTCGCCTTGGATAATTTATGAGGGATCGTAGTTTCTTGCTGATACTAATCAGGGATGTCTTCCCTTCTTGGGATTTTACTCTTTTCTGTACTAGTTTCCTCCTTCTATTGTATAGCTTGTTTATGGCAGGTTTCCTTTTCTTGGAGGAGTGAGTTTTGGTTTTGCTTGGGATGGCACGATCCATGCATTCTTGTAGGTGCCCGTAGAATGCATTAGTAAAGGATTTTGCAGCTTGGACAGCGTTATATTTCAGCATGGGGGCTTTGAAACTTTCCACCTTGGTCTTAAGCAACGGGAAGTTTGCTTTTGAAAAGTTTTTCACGGTGGTTTCCTCGTCCGGGGGAGGGGAGGAATGTGGATATCCAAGGTGATTTGTTTATGGTCAGATCTAACTAGTGAGGGATTGACCTCTGATGTGGTCGCCCATGTTGGTGATGACTAGGTCCAATATGTTGTCACTTCTGGTGGGAGTGCTGACCAGATGAACCAGCGCGCTTGAGTTTATAAATTCTAGGAAATGTTGAGCAAGGGAGTTAGTACTTCAGTAGCTCTTCCAATTAATGTTTGGGTAATTGAAATCACCCAATATTAGGGTGTTACGTAGGACCTTTATGTTTCCCAGTGTTTCCAGAAACGCGGAATGGGGGTCCTGGGACATGGTGGGTGACCTGTAGCAAGCTACAATTTGAACTGCAGTTTTGCCCGTTGTTAGTTGCATGTGGATGATCTCTGAAGCATCGTGCTGTGCCACTAAGCTGGAGGTGTGGGTATCCTTGATGAATATGGATACGCCCCCACCTTTTGTATTTCGGTTTGGGTTCTGTGGCCGAAATGTATGGTATGAGTTGTAGCCTGGTAGTGCTGGGGTGCTCTCTGGAGCTTTAAACCAGGCTTCTGTTACTGCACATATATCGATTGTCTCCATATTGAGGAGTGCCTCGAGTGCGTGCATTTTAGGTTTGGACTTCTGGCATCGAGTAGCATTACCCTCATTTTTTGTTACTTTTTCTATTTACGGCAGTGGGTTTTGTCTTTTGAGCCTTGCCTAAAAAAGGCACTATGGGGTGGCAAGAGCCTTGGCCAATATTCAAAAGACTAAGGGTGACAGGTGCAAGCTGTCTCTAATGAAGCAGCATGGCTTGTCGAGCATGTCATCCCAGGTGGACAGACACTGGATCCCCTTTGAATGACACCAGAAACTTAGCCAATTGTTGAAATTGAGAATTTTTTTCTTTATACCATGGCATCATTCTTGGTGAGGGCAGGATGCTACTCAGGGTCAGGGTTATATCGGCCTGGGCTACGTGATCAGAGAGCTCTTCCATGTCTCTTTTCATGTAGTCCAGGGAGGTATGGCTCAGGTCATTCACACCAACATGGACAATGACATAGTCATATTTGTACTTGTTCTAGAGTGACCTGAGTGCTTGTGTTATGTGGCGGATCCTGGCACCCGACAGGCAGCTAACAGTAACCTTCTCCTTATTCAGCCTAGTGAGTGGGACGTCAGTGTGCCTGACTAATATGTTGGGTATGTTATTTTGTCTTAAGGGCTGTGATTGCATGGCACATAACCATAACTATTCAAATAGTTTGAAGAAAGGCAAAGGATGTTAGGCTAAGCTAAAGTGTCCTTCATCACCCTGAGATGTCCTCAAAAAGAGAGTTTTTGAAGACATTTCATCATATTCATCTGTCTCAGTCAGAAAAACATTTGCATTCTCACTCATCTGCTGACAGACCAGTGAATCCTCAGCAATCACCGACTTGGATACCTTCACAACACCACATTGTTTTTTTAATAAAATGATTAATGTTATCCACAGCCATATGCCACAAGATGCACATGCATTAACCTTTATTATACAGAGTAAAGGCTGCTGAAATCATATATCGGAAAAGAAATGATTGGTGAGATGGTAGCAGGCCTGGGATAAGCTCTTGCTGTAAGGAAATTCTCTGTCCTGACCAGTGGGATAGTGCAATCACTTGGGGATAGCCAGCCAGAACAGAAGACTCTGATGACCACAGCAAGACCTTTTTATCCCTCATAGGTGAACCATGTCCCGAGAATTCAACCAACAATGGTAAACTTCCTGAGGCTGAAGGAGGGAGTGACTGCATCTGCAAAAGTATCATGGCAGCATTTGGTCCCCAAGGGAAGAACTAGAGAGTAACCTCTCTCTGGCAGTTTGTGGGTTAGGTGTCCAGGAGGATTCAAATCCAGAAATCCTCATCTTGTCTGGAAAAGGTAGATAATGGTGATACTGAACAGTACATAAGGAAGAGGAAACTCCAAAGAAGATCTAATCCTGCATTTCTGATCTCTTGTGCCTTTCAGTTTTGTGATGACTGTTCTCAGATGACTGACTCTCTAAACCTTCCTTTGAGGTATAGACTTTTCAATGTCATGCTTCTAATCCCTTGCTCATAAGGAAGGAAGGAACCAGAGAGGTCTCTGACTTGGACTGACTGGCAGGGGTGGCAATCGGCATCATCATCAGCCCCCCCTTTTTTCCTTTTCTACATAAGGTTGCATCAAATGTCGCCACTTTTCCCAATTCAATGCCATTTTCTTATCTTTTTTGACAATCATGCAAATCCATCTGCCTCTTTGCTAGATGTCCTCATTTACTATTGTCTTCTTCCTATTTCTAAATAAAAAAAATAAGGAAATGGGACTCAAGGCTTAGACTCAATAGAGTAACTTTATTAAAAGAAAATAAACTTGAACTTAATTACAGAGTCTAAGCCTTGAGTACAATTTAGTTATTTTATTCTCCAGGATGGTGTCCTGTGCATTGCTTGTTTTTATTTACTTATTTTTCTTCCTATTATCTTCTGCTTTTCTGCACATGTCCAAACCACTGTAATCTGTTTTCCGTGAGTTTCTCTGCAATTTATTTATTTATTTACATTTGTTGACCGGGGAAACTCCGACTGGACACAGGTCCTTTTTCAGTGGAGGCCTGGGGAGAAAAGCTTCACAATAAAAACAATTAATTACAAGTTACAAGAAGCATAGGTAGGTTTTGTTTAACAATAGTAGTAAACAGTTACAGTTCAAAATGAAATTAAATATTTAGTTAAATGATACAACACTTATATCATTGGTGCCATAAAGACTACCAAGTATTTTAATAGCTGAGCTAGCAGCTATTACCTTTGAATAACAGGGGCTAGGATTGCAGCTGAGGTACAGGTTTACAAGCAATGTATTTGGCTGCAATCCGAGGCAGCTAGAGGGGTGGAAGAAAGGGATTAGAGAGGTTGGGGTAGAGATGTTAGAGAGGTTTGTTACAGGGGCATGCCCAGTGCTCTTTTAGATGAGATTTTAGAGCAGCTTTGAAGTTAGTGCGTGATGACACAAAAGTTATAGTGTGAGGAAGGGTATTCCATAATTTTGGTATGGAGTAGGAGAAGTGAGCTTCTCCAGCAGAGTTTCTGGTTCTAGTTACCTGTAATTGATTTTTGTTGCTGGAGCGTAGTGGTCTGGTGGCATGATAGGGTTGGAGTAGATTTTGGAGGGAGGGGACTTTTAGAGGATGATTTAGTAGTTTGTGGGTGAGTGAAAGTTGGTACCATTGAAGGAGGTGAGGGAGTTCTAGCCAGCCTAGTTCAGTAAGTGAGGTGCAGTGGTGGCTACGGTAGTTTGCGCCAGTGGCAAACCTTGCTATTTTGTTGTAGCAAGCTTCGAGTTTACCTAACTCACTTTGCCTTAGGTTGGTAAATACTGGAGAGGCGTAGAGTACCGTGGAGATAAGGTGGCTCTTTGCAACTGAAATCTTGGCTGTTTTGGTGAGGAATTGTTTATTTCTGTCCAAAGTTCCTAGTTTTTTGTGTACTTTTTTTATGGTTAACGAGATGTGGATGTCAAACTTGAGGTTATTGTCAGTTTCAACTCCAAGTAGTTTGGTGTGGTCTGTTGGGGGGAATAATGGTGTTGTCATTGGCTTTAATATTAAATTGGTGGGTGTTTAGATTGTATTTGGTGGGTTGGAAGATAAGGAGTTTTGTTTTGTTTGGGTTAAGTATTAATTGTGCATCTGAAAGCCATGTTTCAACTGAGGAAAAGGCTTCCTGTGTGGTCTTGAAGTTCAGGTAGGGAGTGGGCTGAGCAGATGATGGTAATCATCTGCGTACTGTATGAGAGTGGCCTGCTTGGTAACATAGGCTAGATTATTAGTGAATATGGAGAAGAGTAATGGTCCAAGGATGGATCCTTGGGGAACACCTATTGTGATAGGACTGATGGCGGTCAGTCAAGTAGCTCTGGAACCAGTTTGTGGCAGGCAGAGAAGGACAGAGTATTGAGGACAGTGATGAGTTGTTTATGAGACCATGTTGAATGCTTTAGATAGGAGGCAAAAATAACCATTGTTTTTATGTTGAAGGATTGTATTAGTGAAAGCAAGTAAGGCAGTGGTTGTGCTGTGGTATGGTCGGAAACCATGTTGTGTGTTAGACAGGAGGTTATTAGTAAGGAGGTAGTTTAGAACTTGAGAGTAAATACATCTCTCAAGTATTTTTGATAGAGGAGACAGAATTGCTATGGGCTAGTAGTTGGTGAATTCTGTGGAGGGCCCACCTTTGTGGAGGGAGATAATGTGGGATATTTTCCATTGTGAAGGGACATAGCTTTCAGATAAAGATTGGTTAGTCAGGATTGCAACTGGGTAGGCTAGGGCTTCAGCTGCAATTATAA
Organism: Protopterus annectens; assembly: GCF_019279795.1. Lineage (NCBI taxonomy): Eukaryota > Metazoa > Chordata > Ceratodontiformes > Protopteridae > Protopterus > Protopterus annectens. Next base: position 442,542,560 of record NC_056748.1, read on the forward strand.
GGTACTCAGCTGGGAGGTTGTTACCTGCTAGTTTTGTGGGCTTTAGTTTCGATAAGAGTTTTTTTATGTTGGAGGTAGGGATAGGAGAGAAAGTGAATGCAGTGGCAGGTTACTAGGTGTAGTTGGAGGGGGTAGGGGAGAAGGGTTGTGTTGGTTTGCTAGTGATAGAACAGTTTGTGTGAAATGAGTGTTGAAAGAGGTGGCAATGTTTTCAGAGGAGTTTGTTTTGTTTGGTTGAGGGGTTCCTACTTTTCCTGGGTGGAGGATGGAGATGATGGTTGACCAGAATTGTTTAGAGTTGTTCTGGGTGGAGTTCAGGGCAAATTAGTAATATAGGATTTTGTCCTGTTTTATAAATTTTTTGACTTTGTTACGTAATTCACAGAATTTCTGTCTATCAGAGGGTTTTTTTGTCTTGCGCCAGTGATTCCAAGCTTTATCTCGGTTTTTCATTTCTGATCTAGTGGCTTTTTGTAGCCATGGGGAGGACTGGGCTTTAACTCTGGTAAATCTTGTGGGCACATGGGTGTTTAGGACTTTAAGGAAGGTGGTACTGAAAAATTGGACAGCGTTATCAAGGTTGAGGTATTTTAGTGGAGTTCAGTTGCAGTTTTTTAGGGCTGAGATGAAGTTGTCAGGGTTAAGTTTACTTTATTACGTACTTGCTGATATGTAATGGGCTTAGCCTGATATATGTGTTTTTGAGTAGGAAAGTTGGGGTATGATCATTGAGGCTATCCGGTAGGCAGCCAACTGTGTATGATCGAGGGCGCTTGCCGACTAGTATCTAGTCAAGAGTAGAATGCTTGCTGGAATTCTTATTTATTCTGGTGGGTGTCTGGATAAGTTGGAGAAAAACATGAAGATTTAGATGGTGGGCTGGATGGTGGTTGGAACAGGGTAGCCAGTCTATATTAAAATCACCTAATATTATGGCTTCTTGTGGAAGGTGATGATTTACCCAGCTGAGGAGGTTTTCTAGTGAAGGGATATTGTTGCCAGGTGGAAAGTAGCATCCTATTATGTTAATGGTCTTGTCTTGGTTTACTTTTAGGTTGGTATAGATTATTTCTTCTTTGTCAATTGGGGGGGTGGCGATAAGTTTAGGATTTGAATATTAAGATTCTGTTTATACATTACAGCTACACCACCCCCTTTTTTGTGCAACCGATCTTGTCTTAGGATATTGTAGCCTGAATAGAGAATTTGCTCACTGGTAATGTGAGGTTTGAGCCAGGTTTCTGCTAGAATGATAATATCAGGGGAGTATAAGTTTATGGTAGCGTGGGGTTCATGGATTTTATTGGTTATACTTCTGATATTTAGGCTTAAGATAAATTAGGTCAGTTGGTTTCCTACTGGATGTAATTTGAGGGTGGATGAGGTTGTTAGCCTGACTATCAGTGGAGAAGCTGTGGGGTCCAACGTTTGGGTGGATGTCCCTGCTGAGGGCAAGTATTGTTATGGCTGAGGACGTTAGTTTCAGTAATGTGAGAATAAGTTTACGTTTTGGGGTAGCTTTTTGTTTGGGTGAAGTGTGTGATAGATAAAGTAGGTTGAGGGATAGTTTGCAAGGTATTAGGGGTGCTTTTTGTTTATGTGGTGAAGTTGATAGGTTAGGTGGGTTGTGCATTGGGGTGAATTTGTTTTGAGAGGTGTAGGAGTAGTGTGATGGTGTGACATGAGTGGTGGTGACTATAGTTGTGCAGTGGAAGTTGTTTGGTGGGGGTATAATGGTATTTTGGTAAGATGTAATGTGTGCAGGCAGGGTGGATGTAAAGAGTATAGGTAGAGTGTGTAGGATCATGGTACTCGAGGTGGGAGGTTGATGGTAGGCTGGAGGTGTGGTTAGAGTTGGTGCTGCAGGTGTGGTTGGTTGTGATTGTAATGGGAGGGACATTTTGCTAAAATAAGTGTAGGTGTGCTGGATATGGGTGGGATATAGGGGCAGGGAGGGGAGCGAAGAGAGCAGAAACACTATTTGTTGTACATATCAGCTGGAACCAATCAATAGGCTAATACAACTCAGCACTAGTGGAAAGTCTGTAAGGTAACCCCGTACTGCTAAACTCACTTCAGTAAACCATAATTATTTGCTTTTTAAATAATACCTTTTAATCTGAGTAGAGGAATGGATAGTATACAGGGAAATGGAAAAAAAAAACAATGAAGGACTGCTATTAGAGGTACATTTGGCTTCTGCTCTGATGCCTTCATTTTTTGTCAGTCTCACAAAATGCATCCGACTACCCATCTCAGGCACTTCATCTCCATCAACTCTAAACCTCCTCAACTGTTCTGCCCTCATTGCCAGGTTTCTGTACCATACAGAAGTACTGGTCTAACCACTAATTTGTACGTCTTTCTTTTCAGCTTATTAGTCACACACTACTCCTGACACAGTATGCCGGTTGGCTGCAGCCCCTCTGATTTTAGATTTGATCTCTTCATTCAGACATCCCTTCTCCTTAACTACCCGTATCTAACCCCATCCCAAATAGGTGAAGCTGTTAACCAGTTCCACTATTTTCCCTTTCTATCTCAATTTTCAGCTTCTTCTGAATTCTCCCATTTGCTACCATTACAACTGTCTTAGCTGTACTCAGTTTCATTCCATGTGCCTTCAGTTGTGCACTCCATTCCACCATCATTTAGGTTTCATAAGTTGGTACTAGGCTATAGGCCCTAAGGCCTTTACAAGTCTAGCCATAACAATTTCTTGGATATTTCTTCCCACAATATTTACTTCCCTGGACCTCTGTCTAGCAGGGTGACTGACGTGATCCCTGGGGTGAATTTCCTATCTCCCATCCAATCGTCAAGGTTCCTTTTGAAGAGGGCCAAGGAGGCGCTCTGCTTGACATGTATGGCAGTCTATTCCAGAGTATGGGGAGTCTCTGGGTCAGGAGCCTATCGCTCCAGCATGTTTTGCTCATTGTGATGACAAAGTTTAGATCCTTGGAGTGTGTGGCTCTGAGGGATTGGGATTTCTTTAAGTGGAGCATGCCCAACAGAGTTTGACATGGCCTTGCATGTTAAGCAGAGATTGCCTCTGAGTAGACGATATGCAACAGAGTATAGCTGGAGTTTTTTTAGACAGTCAGCATAGCGCATCTGCTTTAGACCTGTGATTCTTTTAGTGAGGTATTTCTATGGCCTTTCCAGTTGTTGCAGATGTCTTGTGATGTACATACCAAACAGGGCGTTGTACTCTATAATGGGTCTAATGAGGGATGAGTACAGTGGGACAATTACCTCCTTTTTTCTGGATGAAAATCCCTTTGTGATGAGGTGTGCCACGTAGAAGGATTTCCTGACTGTTGTGGCAATGAGGTTATCGAAGGTGAGACCACTGTCCACCTGTGTCCCTAAGTTTCTCATCACACTTTTGGTGTTTAGTGTACTGCCACCTATGTGGTAATTCATGGGTACATGTTTTTTCTCCAAAGGGGATAACTATATATTTCTTGGCATTAAGCTTGAGCCCATGGGTCTGGCACCAAGCATCTGTTTCTTTAAGGCCCTTTTGTAGAATAGCCACATCATTTGGGAATACAATAATGGCTCCCAGTTTGCAGTCATCTTCAAACTTTGTTAGCCAGAGTCCCTTAGCGTTGGCCTGTACTTCAGAGAAGCAGATGCCAAACAAGAGCGGTCCCAGGACTGAACCCTGTGGTACTCAACTTGTCACTTGTCTGGAGCTGGATTTGGAGTTGGCTACTTTTACAGTCTGGGTTCTGTCAGTAAGCCAGTTGGCAACCCATCGAGTGACATAGGGATTTATGCCAACTTAGTAAGTTTATCTATGATTCTAGAGTAGGGGATGGTGTCGAAGGCCTTGGCGAGGTCCAAATGGGCTGTGTGGACTGCCTTACCCTCGTCTACAGCACTGGAGCCTGATTTGAAGAAGTCAATCAGGTTCAGGAGACAAGATTGGCTCTTCACAAACCCAAACTCCGTGGGGTCCAGTGTTTGAAGGTTGCCAGTGTCTTTGTTTATAAGTTCCATGATAATGCGTTCCATGCCCTTGCAGATCAGGCTCGTCAGACTGATGGGACGGCAGTTCCCGGGATCCAAGGTGGATTCCCCCCTTGTGGAGTGGGATAACTGCAGCTGTGCGCCACTCAGTGGGCACAAAGCCTGAGGTGAGGATATGATTAAACATGACACTTAGGTGAGGTGCTAGTTCATTTTGTAGTTCATGTGGTACACAGCCCGGGATGTCATCTGGTACCATGGATGCTGTATTCTTAGCTTTGGAGAGTGCGGTTTCTATCTGTGTGGCTGTGATTATCGGAATTTGGCAATCTTTGGTATTGAGATGGGCCCTTTAGGGGGTGAGAGAGGGGAGAAGTTGGCACTAAATCGATCTGCCAGGATATTGGCAATATCCTTGGGATCTGTATGTTTAATGCCATTCTGTTGTAGCTCAGAGCATATCTGAGCATTGCCATTTAGATTCTTGACATAACTACATGTAAACATATTATATTTTATATGCCAGTGAAAATACAAATTGTTAAATATATTACGTTATCTATATTACAGATGTGTTATATACCAGAATTAGAAAATAAAAAATGTTACAAATGTGTTTATATTAAAAGTAAGTTAATTCAATGTGCCAAAATTCAATACGTGGTTATCAGTCAGAAGTTGAAACCAACACAGTAATGTTACAGAATGTCTGTGCAGTGTACAAACTGCAGTATTTTACCCCAAAACAAGTAACATTTAGAAATAAAGAAATAGCATGAATATTTCACAACCGCAAGCATGCTATATAAACTACAGAGTGCTTAGATTCAGACTATGCTTTATATTATGTGACTGCCTTAAGTCCTTCATTGAATTATGCAGACATATCAATAGTATTTATTCTTTAAGATCTATCTGACATCTAAGTCAATGCAATATTTCTATGCACTACAGTTTTCTATTTTTACTGATACTTTAATTTACATAATCCATTGACAAAATCAATATACATATATATATATATATATATATATATATATATATATACACATATAGAAAAGCAGTACAAAAGTTAACATTTTCCATCCAGCGTGCATAGTAACGAAATAAATAAAATAATCAGGACTGGAAAAAAAATAATTTAAAATACTGATAAAAAGCATCTAAAACTGTACAAACAATATAGACGCAAATAAAAAATGAAAATGCAACATGTCACTAGCAAGCCCAATCTAGGCAGGATTTTCAGATCTGCACTCACAGTTCCCAGACTGGATTTCCTGTTCAGAATCTGCTTATAGTACCTCACTCTCCGCTTATTACAGGAGCTTTGTTGACTTGTCTTCCCAACCCGTTTGCTAGTCTGGTCCATAAACAGTATGTACAGCACTGCTCTCAGACATGAACCCTGGTGCACCCTGACTCCCACTCGGGGCTCCTTTTTTGAGTCCAAACACTGTTCATATTTGTATCATTGGGTCCTTGGATATAGCCAGCAACAATTCTACCATTATTTCCATGACTTTGGACGACTAGAGGACTGCCCTTATCATTCTTCATGGGACCTTGTCATATGTTTTCTTCAAGTTTAGGAATGCCAGTTGAATTCTTTCCTCATCTCTAGCTTCTTCGCCACTGCATCCTGATCTGAAGCTGAACTGCTCATTTCCCATCTTACTACTTTGCATATTCATTCATTAATCACTCTTTCCAGCACGTTCATGCAGTGTGACAGGAGTTTGATACGTCTAGATTGTCCACAGTTGTGACTGGCCCATTCTTCTTCTAAACTAAGTAAAACTTGAGCCAGCAAACAAACTAAAAACCAACAGGCACGTCTATAGGGGGTAGCGACCTCAGAAAACACAATCCAAGTATAAAACTTTTAATAATAATTAATAAAACAATAAAAACAGTATTAACAAGTACATGAGAAAGGATAAGAGCTTCCGTCCCAGTAATATTCCAAGACTCTTCAGATAAAACAAATCAGTTGGTTGGATTTAAATACCCACTCTAATGATCACATGATCCAACTTAAATCTCCAAGCCCTTAAAGTGATATAATACCACCGACACAAATAAAATGACTAGACTTATCTGTGTAAAGCCTTTAGTTTAGAATATTTAAAATAGTGGTACTGTCATTTAAACCTGGCCAGTGACCTGCATTTAAGGCCAGTTGCCAATATAGTTCCCTTTCTCAAGACAGAGATGCCAGGACCACCCCTAGGATTTTTAACCACTTGTTCCATTACCACAAACTTAAAACGGTCATTAAAGTCAACAACATGTTTCAGCAAAGCAATAGTAGTTTTTTTTTTTTTTAACACGGATGTCATATACGTGTTCATATATCGTTTTTTTTAACATTCATTCAGCCTTTACAATATAGAAGCAGCAGCATTGCTGACACAAGGCAACATAATCAAGTCCCTTGCTGCAACAATCAGATTTATCTTTTACTGGATAGACTATCTTTTATTGTAAAACAGTGTCCTGTATGGATCGATTTACAAAAATTGCAACAGCCACATTTATTCATTTGTTTAAGAACATTGTGCTTCACATTAGAGGCTGCTTCTAAAATACCCTTAAAATTATTTTCTTTCTGAAAAACAATTTTAGTTTTTTCTGGAAATAAATGGTGAAAATCTGAGCCCTCATTCAGTAATGACCAATTTTTACTAAGGACCCAACTCGCAGTTTTACTGTCCAGATTAAAACTGGTAATGAAAGAATGCATGTACAGCCCAGAATACGTGGTGCAGTAATGACCAACAGTATTATTGTTGTAGTAGGTGCCCCTGGCCAACAGGGGGACATAAAGATTCCGGTTCCTTTTTAAAATGACTCCATTCTTTAACTCGCTAACCACTGTAGATGGACATCCCCTTCTTGGAAACATTGACTCAGGCAGGGTGCATTCCTCTAAGAAGTCCTGCACATAAGAGACCATCCTTGCTGCCCTGACAAACTGTCCCTTAACCGCAGACCTTTTTTGTGTAAAGGGATGGGCACTAGAAAAATGTAAAAAAGAATTAGAGTAGGTGGATTTACGATGCATCTTGGAGAAATAGCAACCATTAGTCAAGTCTTTTCAAGAAGGACGTCCAAGTATGAAATTCTGGTGGGATGCATTTGAGAAGTGACTCTAAAGAAGTCAGTACTGTTGTTAATAAAATCAAAAATTTTTTGAAATTCATCACATGAGCCAGTCCAAACCAAGAATAAATCATCAAGCACCTCGTATAGCATCGGATACATTGTGCAAAGACTCTGCAATACAAAAGTCTTTACCCACCTAACCATGATGATGTTTGTGTAAACAGACGCACAATTCGCTCCCATCACAATACCTTTTGTTTGATGATATTTTCCATTGAAGAGAATGAAATTATTAGCAAGATCTAATTTGAGTAGAAGTTCAAAAAAGGTTAACAAGTTCTGGATCCAACTTTTTGGCTTCCAAAAATTCCCTAAATCAAGTCAACCCAATATTGTGAGGAATTACAGTGTACAAGTCTGAAAGAGGTGCTGTAAAAGGGTCCAAAGCCTGCTGAGTGGCCCATATGGAGAAACGTCTCCATTTACTCCTCTGGTGGAGGATCTGTGAGCCTCAAACAAAATGGACTTTAAAGGGGATGACAATCTAGGAGTCCTGATGATCATGGGAACTGGAGCAGCCAAGCCATGAGCTTCAGACTGTCCAGATTTATTATTTATTTATTTGTAGTTGGTTTACCAAGATAGTCCATTGTGCCAATAAGAACCCGTTTTCAATCGAGTCCTGGGGAGAAAAGCTCCAATTACAAAAAATTTACAGCAGTTTACAATTTCTATCATCTGTAGGTTAAATTCAAAGCTTAAAAAAAAAGTGGTAACAAAAAGATTACAGCAGTTTACAACGTCATTCATTTGTGGGTTCAAGACAAACAAACATTAAGCAAAAAAAAGCTGTAGTAGATATATAGTTTCTTGAGTGGAGTAGTAGGATTAGAGAAGAATAACATGTCATTGCAGTTGGCTTATTATTTGGAGTCTGGTAATATATGATATAGTTGCCGGAAGGGAGTGGAGAATAGCTTATGAGGGGTGGGAGCAGGAGCATTCCCATGAGGATGTTAAATGCGAGTGCAAAGATTTTTTAAAAGCAGGGAGGTTGGTGATGATGCGGATGGAGGGAGGAAGGGAGTTCCATAGGTGTGCTAGGGCAAAGTACAGGAGGTTTTGTCCTGGAGAGCGAAGGGGTTTGTACAGCTCTATTAGGTTTTGGTTATTAGATCTTAGAAGTCTTTGTGGCAGGTGCATTTTAAAGGTAGAGTTGAGGGAGGGACAGATGGAGGGATGAAAAATGAGTTTGCGAGCAAAAATGAGCTGTGTATAGGAGAGATAGTTGGAAAGCTCTAGCCAGTTAAGTTTGTGGAGAGATGCACAGTGATGGGTAGATGATTTGTGGCTAGTGGCAAATTTGGCAATTTTATTATAACAAGAGGACAGTTTTGTTTTGAGAGATGACTGTAGGTTTGTTAGGAGAGGGGCACCATAAAGGAGGGAAGGGATGAGGAATGCAGTAGTGAGAGTGCGCTTAGTAGATGTAGTGAGGAATCGACTGTGTCGGTAGAGCATGCCAAGTTTTTGGTGGTTTTTTTTATGTTTAGGTGTAGATGACTATTGAATTTAAGTTGGTCATCAATCTGGACTCCTAGTAGTTTGGTTTCAGATACCAGTTCAAGACGTGTGTTATTCTGGCTAGTGATGGAGAATAGTTTTCTATCAATGGTGTTGGTTTTGAGGGGGTAAATACCATAAGTTTGGTTTTTGATGCATTGAGTGCTAGATGATTATCCTTCATCCACTGTTCTGTGGTAGAGAAGGCGTCTTGAGTCAGTTTTAAGAGAGTGGGGATGGATGAGGCTGCACGGATAATTGTAGAATCATCTGCATATTGAATAAGTTTAGCATGAGGAATTGAGTGGAAGAAATCATTTATGAATATACTGAAAAGGAGAGGACCCAAAATGGAACCTTGGGGTCACCAGTGGGTGTGTTAAGGAAAGAGGAGATGGCTTGAGGAGATCTGGGTGAGGGATCCCTGAGGGATGAAAAAGAAGATCCGGAACTAGATCAAACATCCATGCAAAAACAACTACATGAGACCACAGTGAGGGGAGCTAAACCTGGCAAAGCTAGAATGGGGCTATGAGGATCACAGTACTTCCCAGCTTTTAAGCTATCTGAAGAAACTTTGACATAAGAGGAAGTGGAGGATAAGCATAGAGGAGACCAGGAGGCCAAGCATGAACCAGTGCGTCTCTAGGGGCTTCCCGCTCCAGGGGACTCACAGCCAAAAACTCTATGCATTTCACATTGGAAGGAGATGCAAAGAGATTGCAGCAAGGCCGACCCCACTTTAGAAAGATATGTTCCGCTACTGAGGGATTCAGTGACCACTCGTAAGGCATCAGGCTAGATCTGCTGAGCCTGACTGATAGAATATTGGACCTCGCGGAAATGTGCGCTGCTACTTGAAAGCGGCTGGCGGAGATCGCCCATTCCCACACTCTCATGACTTCTAGACAGAGGGGATAAGATCTGGTTCCCACTTTGTTGTTGTACCAGACTACTGACATATTGTCTGTCTGAATGGCAATCATCCCTAGAGGAAGATGGCCATGAAGTGCCTGCAAGGCAAGAAGAACCGCTCTCATCTCTAGAATGTTGATATGCAAATCGGTCTCGGAAGGGGACCACATGCCTTGGACCATCCTTCCCGAGCAGTGCCCCCCCCCCCCCAGCTGGGAGGCATCCATGGTTACCGTGGTTTTGGGAAAGGCAGGGTGAAAGGAGCGTCCCTTGTCGAGTTCCAGAGATTGAATCCACCACTGAAGGGAGTCCCTGCATACCCTTGAGATTCTCACTGGAAAGGAGAGAAGAAATGAAGGCAAGCTATCAGCATAAGATTGATCATGGCCGTCATGGAACCCAATGCCCTTAGAACTGCTTCAGCAGAAGAGAATTGAGCATAAAGAATTTGTAAACACATGTAATCTTAGACTGCGTATCCTGTCCAGGGTGAGAAAGACCCTCATTTGAATAGTGTTCAAAAGCACCCCAATAAAATCCAGAATCTGGACCAGCACTAGAGAAGATTTGTTCAGCTTGATGGTAATACCCAGTTTGCTCGCTAACCAAATGAAGTAATCCCTGACTTGGCACAGTAGATGCTCTGAAGGGGTAGCAAAGAACCAATCGTCCAGGTATGAAAGACCTGAATACCCTGGAGCCTCAGGTGAGCCGCTACAACCGCCATCACCTTTGGGGGGCTGTGGTGAGAACAAAGAGAAGGGCTCTGAACTGGTAGTGATTGGTTCCCAGCCGGAAGCGAAGAAACCTCTGGGAGCGCCTGTCCATTTTGATGTGGTAGTAGATAGTACACATCCTGGAGATCGATCGAGCACATCCAGTCTTTGGCCTACAGAAAGGGCATGATAGCTTGAAGAGTGACCATCCAGAATTTCGTCTTGGTTACTGAGAGGTTCAATGTGGACAGATCCAAGACTGGTCTGAGGTCCCGTGTTTTCTTTGGCACTAAAAAGAACCTGGAGTAAATGCCGGATCCAGACTGGTCTGGGGGGACCAGTTGGATGACTCGTTTCTTCAGCAGCTTTCCTATTTCTAGTGCTGCCTCATCCCGTTGCGTGGATGGGATGTCTGGGAGGAGTGTGTTCGGACGGGGATGTTCCTTGAACGGAATGAAATATCCTCTGGATATGATTCGCAACACCCAGTGATCTGTTGTAATCGATTTCCATGCCTTCGGGTTTAGTGACAGACGACCCCCAACAGCCTCCAGAGATGAGCAGTCGGGCACCCCCTCAGGGTTGCTGCCCGGGTCTCTCCGAGAAAGGTTCTTGGGACCCGAAATTCCTAGGACCCCCTCTGCCTCTTGGGTGGCATCTATTGTGACCCACTCTGCCTCTGGGGGATGGAGAATCTTGAGTGTCCTTGGAAAACGCCTGAGGCTTCCAGAACCACATCAACTTCATTCCTCACTGATTCTTGGAAAAGACTCTGAGATGAGAAGCAGATCCCGATGGCAGAGTGTCTTCCCGTCCTTCTCGCTCTGGACCAGTGTCTCTTTCACCAATTTCTCGAACAGGGAAGAACCATCACAGGGGGTGTTGGTGAAAGACGCCTTGAAGGGCTCTGAAAATTGACACAAACAGAGCCAGGTGTGATGCCTGATGGCAACACCTGTTCTGGCCGCCCTTGCAGCTCCCTCCATAGCATGAGACAGCAGTCGCATGGATGTGTTGGCAACCGCTTTGAGAGTGGCCATTCGGGCGGAGAACTTCTTTTTATCCTCTGCCGATATGGACTCTATGGTAGACTCCCATGATTTCCTTCACTAGATCTCTCTGGAGTCGAATTACCTGTGCCATATAGTTCAGCACCCTCACCGAGAAGGTCGCTGAAGCATATACTCGCTTTCCAAAAATGGTCCATCACTTTTGATTCTCGATCAGGGAGATGAATTGTGGAGCTCTCCTGAGCGAGCTCCTTCTTGGTGGCAGCCACCACCACCATTCCATCTACAAGGGACCCCCTTTTTCCAGGGTGTACTGTCCAATGGGGACACAACATTTTGTCAGGGCACTTAGGAATGGGCTCTACAGTGTCCGGCTCCTTCCATGCACTAGATGTTATCAAATCCGCAAGTGAATCAGCAGGAGGGGATACCCAAAGGGTAGATGGGCCTGAGCCGAATGCCTCCAGGAACACAGACTCATCTGAGGTTGGTTTAGGGGCTGACCACCAACCCTCTGATGAAGGAGCTCCATGTGGTCTCCAAAGCAAACATCCTCGGGGGGTGACCTTGGGGAAACTTCCCCTTCATCCAAGTCCATGTCTTCTGTGAGGGACTCTGGAGGCGAGTTCAAGTGCCTCCTCTTACACTTGTTTGTGGGGTACCTCCTCAGGGGGACTCTGAGGAGGACCCACAAACCTCTTTGTTCCACCGGAACTTCCTGAGGCATAGCAACCACGGGCTGTCCTTAAGACGGTCGGAACCACACTCAGAGCGAAGGAGGTCTGGATGGAGTCAGAGGACGAGATGGTCAGAGGCCTCGACACCGCAAGAACCCTCTCCACCATGTCGAATCCTGAGGGGGAACGAACCTCCTGGGACGTAGTGGCTGGGCCCATCACACCCTGACCCGACAGGGGAGTCGGAGCCGAGCCTCCAGGAGCTGAGATGCCGAATGGAATGCTCCATTCCAAAGTGCTCGTAGCAGAGAGCACCCCCTCGGATACAACCCCAAGGCTACGGCTTCGAGAGCTTGGATCCAATTCTGTTGGATCTGACAAGCTTAAGGCAATAGCCGGCGTTGAGGTACATGGTACTGCCAGCTCCAACGCCTCGACCCTGAGGGTTCTCAGATCCAACAACTCGGATCGGAAGAGGAGTTATTGGTCAGAAAAAAGTTGCAAGGAGTCCACTCCAGAGGGAGAGGGCACTGACAAGACCTCCATCTGGATCTCAGTGCAGATAAATCTCTGCATCTTGTCCATCGCCACTTTGATGAGACTCCGAGTGGAGCGGGAGGACGCCACCGAAACAGGTCGGGAGGGCCAGTGGGGAGAAGACCTACTGGGGACCTGCTACAAGTCTCCTCAGGCTTGGGGGAGAACACAGGTGAGCACAACCGAAGAGACCCAGGCCTAGTTGGAGGCTTATCTTTGGGTGGTGGACCCACCTCAAATGAGCAGTCAGGGACTGCTTGCCAGACCGGTCGTTCTTAGACTTATCCCCTTCCCTGGACCTCTTGGCAGGAGTTTGAGTCCCTAAGGCTGGGGAAAAGGAAGTAGATGCAGCAGCAGCTGGGGAAGAAGGGACTATGGTCCCTGAAGAGGGGGAGCAAACCCTTCAGAATCAGTTTGTCCCATCTGTCCTTAAGTGCCCTGGGGTTGAAGCCAGAGCAAATAGGACGGGTGATTTAAGGTGGTCTGCACCAAGGCAAACCACGCACAGAGTGTGGCCATCCACCACAGATAGCTTATGGCTGCACTCTTTGCATTTCCTAAAAACCTGACTTAGGGGCTTCTGCCATCCCCAAATCAAGCCCAAACACATACACACACACAATCTCTAGATAGGAAACAGAAGAGGGGAGACAGTTTTTGTTTTGTCCGACACCGACCTGGGGAAGAAAGAAAAAATATAAACAAGAAAATAGTAAGAAATCAGATAGAAAAACTATAGTTTTGTTCACTTACGTGACCTAGTAGCTGGTGCTCAGAAACCATGCTTGTAACCACTATGGCGGCAAACGAGATCTGAAGGGAGACAAGGGGGGTATTGTGGGTAAGGGGCGGAGTCTGCAGCTTGGATCGATAGCTGGAAAATGCATCTGTGTTGGATCCGAGACCCACAGGTTGAAGACCAAATGAAGTAAACTACTTCAGATAAGATTTTATTATAGCAGCTAAGAATATAGACAAAACAAAAAAATAATATAAAAACTGAGAACCTGAAAACTTGTGTATATTTATAGCAAGATACATGCAGTGAAATTGTTTTTACTCCCTTTAGTTTTATATACAGGTAAGGCATATGGCATATTTATTTTATCAACCAGAAGAGAAGCTGTGGAGAGTAATTAAGAAAGAGTTAAATAACTTTATTTGGGAGGGGAAGAGGGTGAGGGTAGTGAGATAAGTTGATCCTTGCAACAGAACAAGGTGGTTTAGGATTACCTGATTTGAAGGGACATTTTAAAGCTATACAGTTAAGGCTCACATACATAACACAAGCAGAAAGCTATAATTCAAAACAGAAAAGGATGATGATGAAGCATGGGGAAATTCAAGAAATAAGGAAGAGTGGGACTTTGAATTCAGATACTTAAGAAGAACAGCAACAGCTACACAGAATATTAATTTTATTTTAATAGAGTAGCAGAAAGTATTCTAGGAACTAAGCCAACACAAAAATAGAGAAAGGACATTCTTCCAGCTGGGAAGACTGCGATTAGGGATACACAGAATAGGCAAGCGGGGGCTGGAATTTAATGGAGAAAAATGGTAACAAAACCAAAGTATTGGGAGCAAATAACTAGAGAGGGAAAGGAAAAAGAATGGGAACAGGCAAATAAGACATTTTGGACTGCAGGCTAGAGACTGCCTTCTCTACCAGGGATTGATATCAAAGTACAGGCAAAGAGAGAGGGACCCAGAAATCCTAGGAGAAAGACTTGTTCTGGTAGAGTTTTTTAGATGAATCTAGAACAGAAGCTGTTGTTAAAAAAGGGATAATAAGTAGGGCATATCAAATATTGCAAGATAACTACAGGAATCCATTAGAGGAGGTTAAGAAAAGACTGGGAAAAGAGACTGGATAAGCAATTCACAAGAAAACATTGGGAGGACATATATATGCCTCACAAATATGCAATGCAGTCTAGAATATTTAGGATTTTTGCTTGAAAGTGTCTGCAAAGGTATTTTTATACCCCAAGCAGACCTCACAGTATTTTTCCCTTGGGTAGATGAGAAATGTTGAAGGTGTGATGGGGAAGAGAGAGGCAAATGTGAACATATTTTTTGTGAGTGTAGAGGTGCAGATTTAAAAAAAATTCCCTATGGAGTACTCTGTTAGAAATACTGAGTAAACAGATGGATGTAACTAAGGAAATTATTTTTTGAGCTGGGATACAGGATCTGAATTGCCTAGACATAGTAAGGCCTTAAGCTTAATTCTGGTGGTTGCCAAAAAATTTTTTTACGAGAAAATGGAAATCAAATTCTAAACCAACTGTATTCGTAGTAGTAAATATTGTAACTGAGATAAAAGAACTGGAAGTAAATCTTTTGGAAAGGGTAGGAGCAAATTACATTGAGAAATGGAATTTGAGGGAACAAAAGATGCAGAATATTTTTTGGAGGAGGAAGGAGGTTTAAGGGAAGGCAGGAATCGAGTAAATGTATGAATTTTGAATACTGTGATTTGTTTTATTTACCTTCTGTTTTACACGTATTCTGCTTTAATCTGCATATTAAAACTCGAAGAGACCACAGCTCTGTCTCTTGTGAGTCGGGCAGAAATT
Organism: Protopterus annectens; assembly: GCF_019279795.1. Taxonomy (NCBI): domain Eukaryota; kingdom Metazoa; phylum Chordata; order Ceratodontiformes; family Protopteridae; genus Protopterus; species Protopterus annectens. The sequence goes on from NC_056748.1 coordinate 442,557,646, forward strand.
AGTACAGGTCAATAGTACAGGTCAGTTAAGGTTAATCATCTGTGAACTGAGGGGGTGGAGCTAGGAATTAAACCTTCTATTTAATGGGTAAAAATAAAACATTTCAGAGCTTTAGTAGAAAGGCTCACCCAGACTCTGCTACACTTTGTTGTGATGGAAAGGTTAGTTTGCTTTTTATTTGTTGTATTACTTTATGGACTTTTTCTATTCTGAATACTGTGATTTGTTTTATTTACCTTGTGTTTTACTGCTTTTAACTACATATTAAAACTTGAAAAGAGACCGCAGCTCTGTCTCTTGACAGTCAGACAGAATTTTTTTTTCCTCACCCTTCCACCCGGTTACTGTAGTGTTCTTAAACACCACTGTCTTGCTAATTGCCTTGTTCTTATGTTAATTTGACCATATATCTCATTTCCTCTCTGTTTTTACTAGCTCGTGTGAGTAAGCACAACATTATCATTTTGTGAAATCACTCCCCTTCAACTATTTAAAATTTATTGGCCATCCTACTGTATTCCATAGTACCAGAATACGAAAGTGACCATCCCCTTTCAATCTATCTACCTGTTTTAAAAATAGTGACTCTCGACTACAACTTAACTTTTTACACAGATAAAACTTAAGTTACCTACTTTAACATCTAACTCCTCTAGTGCACACTGCAGTGTTTAGGATAAACCATTTTTTTCATCTTACCTTTAAGTATCCCTGTGACTAGCACTTGCTTTAAAACTGCTGTAAAGCACTAGGAAGTCTTAAACTGATACAAGCACTCAACTCTGCTTGCTAGTAAGGAGAAATTAATCATAGGCACTAAACAGCCTATAATTGCAAAGTACAAAAAAAAAGCACCAAACCAGGCATGTCCAAGGGTCAGCTTCCGGTGATTTCTCATGTGCACCTGGTACATCTGGGCATACTGGGGCAATGCAGCAATTGCCTCATGTACACAGACAACCCTCTCATCCTACCACCCAACACTACAACCTGCGAGAGATGCACTTACATAGCCATACTGGAAGCAAAGCTATCTCCACCCAAGACTGTGCTAGACAGTCAAGAGGAGAAGGTTAACACCCACACTACACCTCAAGCAACACATAGCCCTTCTAAACCCACACCACCAACACCCACACATAGCAACACTAAACCCACATATGTGGAGGCCCTTAACAGTAACTTGCCAGAGCAACAAGGACCTCCGAAGCTGAAAAACAAACACCAATCATAACCAAAGTGTCACATAGCTCACAACACCAGTGTTCCACCCAACAACAGACCCTAAAGCAAGACAATGTATCCAGCACTTTAGTTATAGGTGACTCTATAAGTCAGGCACACTGATATTCCACTCACCAGGCTGAACATGGAGAAAATTACAGTCAGCTGCCTGTTGGGTACCAAGATCCGCCACATAACGCATGCACTCAAGTCACTCCACAACAAGTACAAATATGACTTTGTCATTGTCCGTGTTGGAATGAACGACTTGAGACGTACCTCTCTGGACTACATGAAGAGAGACATGGAAGAGTTCTCAAATCACGTGGCCCAGGCAGGTATGACCCTAGCCCTGAGCAGCAGCCTGCCTTCGCCCAGAATGATACTGCAGTATAAGGACAAAATGATTGACTTCAACAATTGGCTAAGCTTCTGGTGTCATTCAAAGGGGATCCAGTATCTGTCTGCCTGGGACGACATGATCGACAGACCACGATGCTTTGCCAGAGATGGTTTGCACCTGTCGCCCCTGGAATTCAGGTTACTGGCTAAGGCTCTTGCTACCCCTATAGTGCCTTTTTTAGGCAAAGTTCAAAGGACAAAACCACCACCGTAACAGGTAGAAGCATGCAAAATCTGAAGGTAATGCTACTCAATGGTAGAAGACTAAACCTCAAAATGCACTCTCTCGAGGCACTCCTAAAAATGGAGAACATCGATATCTGTGCAGTAACTGAGACCTGGTTCAAGACGACAGACAGCAACCCTACAATACCAGGATACAACTCTTACCACACTTTTCGGCCACCAAACCAGGACCGAAACACTAAAGGTGGAGGAATGTTCATATTCACCAAGGATATTCACAACACCAGGCTAGTTGCCCAATACAATGAGTCTGAAATTCTCCAGGTGCAACTAACACTAGGTAAGACTGCAATCCAAATTGTAGCTTGCTACAGATCCCCCCCATACCCCAAGATTCTCACTACACCTTTCTAAACATACTGGAAAATATTAAGATACAACCAAACACCCTAATACTGGGTGATTTCAACTAACCTGCCATTAACTGGGAAAACTACTTGTGTACCAATACCTTTGCCCAATAGTTCTTGAAATTCATAAATTCCAATGCACTGGATCAACTAATCCTTAGTCCCACCAGGGCCTCCAATACCCTAGACCTGGTCATTACCAACATGGGAAATCGATGCTCCACACCTATGGTCACACCCTCGTTGGTCAGGTCTAACCATAAGCTAATCACCCTTGACATCTACATCCACCCCCACCGTTCAGTAAGGAAACCTCTGTAAAAAACTTCTCCAAAGCCAACTTCATGCTACTCAAGTCAGAAGTGACAAACTTCATGACACCCATGCAAACGGGAACTGAAAGTTCGAATGCTGAATCCTACACTAAGGCACTCCACGAGCCCTTCCACTTGTGCATGAATCGTGCCATCCCCAAAAGAACCAAGATGCTCTCCTCCAAAAAAAGGAAGCCAATCTGGTGGCCCTTTGCCATAAACAAACTTTATAACAAAAGGAAGAAACTGTTGCAGAAAAGAGGAAAATTCCAGGATGCAAAAAACTCCCTTACCAGCCTCAGTAAGAAGCTGAGATCCCTCATAAAATCCTCCAACGCTAGTTACGAAAATAAAATTGCCAACGATTCCAAAGACAAACACAAGGCATTCTATAGCTATGTCAAGAATCTAAGTGGCAAGTGCTCACTGAGTGGCGCACAGCTACAGTTATCTCACTCCATAAGGGAGAGATCCACCTTAGATCTCAGGAACTATCACCCCATCAGTCTGATGAGCCTGATCTGCAAGTCCTTGGAACATATTATCATGGAACTTATAAACAAAGACAATGGCAACCTTCAAACACTGGACCCCACGCAGTTTGGGGTTGTGAGGGGCCGATCTTGTCTCCTGAACCTGACTGACTTCAAATCAGTCTCCAGAGCCATGGACAAGGGTAAGGTGGTCCACACAGCCTATCTGGACCTCGCCAAGCCCTCGACACCATCCCCCCACTCTGGAATCATAGATAAACTTACTAAGCTGGGCATGAATCCCTATGTCACTAGATGGGTTGCCAACTGGCTTACTGACAGAACACACACTGTAAAAGTAGAAGACTCCAAATCTAGCTAAAGACAAGTGACAAGTGGAGTACCTCATGGTTCAGTCCTGGGACCACTCTTTTTTGGCATCTACTACTCTGAAGTACAGGCCAACACTAAGGGACTCTGGCTAACAAAGTTTGCAGATGACTGCAAACTGGGAGCCATTACTGAATTCCCAAATGATGTGGATATTCTACAAAAGAGCCTTACAGAAACAGATGCTTGATGCCAGAGCCATGGGCTCAAGCTCAATGCCAAGAAATGTATAGTTATCCCCTTTGGGAGAAAACATGTACCCATGAATTACCACATAGGTGGCAGTACACTAAACACCTAAAGTGTGACAAGAGACTTAGGGACACAGGCGGACAGTGGTCTCACCTTCGATAACCACATCACCACAACAGTCAGGAAATCCTTCTATGTGACACACCTCATCACCAAGAGCTTTTCATCCAGAAAAAAGGAGGTCATTGTCCCACTGTACTCATCTCTCATTAGACCCATTATAGAGTATAACGCCCATTTGGTATGTACCTCTCAAGACATCTGCACCAACCGGAAAGGCTGCAGAAATAACTCACTAAAAGAATCAGAGGCCTAAAGCAGATACCCTATGCTGACCGTCTAAAAAAATCCACTTATACTCTGTCACGTATCGTCTACTCAGAGGCGATCTCTGCTTAACATACAAAGCCATGTCAAACCCACAGCTGTTGGACACGCTACAATTAAAGGAATCCCAATCCCTCAGACACATGCTTCAGGGATCTAAACCTTGTCATCACAATGAACAAAACATGCTGGAGGGATAGGTTCCTGATATAGAGACTCCTCAGACTCTGGAAAAGACTGCCCATACATGTCAAGCAGAGCCACTCTTTGGCCCTCGTCAAAAGGAACCTTGATGACTGAATGGGAGATAGGAAATTCACCCCGGGGAACACGTCAGTCGCCCTGCTAGACAGGGGTCCAGGGAAGTAAATACTGTGGGAAGAAATAGCCAGGGAATTGTTATGGCTAGGCTTGTATAGGCCCTAGGGCCGATAGCCTAGTGCCAACCTATGAACCTATGCTGGATTGATAATTGCATAAAAGCTTGTATGCAATGCAGAATGTCTGTAAATGCATGTTAACATAGTTTGTTTGTTTTCTTTTATGTAAATTATGTTTGCCTATGTCTTAAGAAGTGAAACTTCAATAAACGTAAAAAGGAATGCTTGACTCTAGCTAAATTCTCAAAGTGCTTGAAGAGGTTTGTTGTCTCCTATGGCTGTTCATGTATTATGGTTAATTAAAGTTATTTATATTTATGTACATATGTATGCATTTATTTATTTAAATAATGGACTATTCAATATGAGTGGGTAAAACTATAGCATGTGAAGATCTTTTCCCATGAATAATGGTAGAACAAATGCACTCTGTAGTTGAAAACAGAGTTGGGGAAGAAGCAAAGTGTAATGATGAGAATAAAGTGGAGCAGCAGCCATCACAACAGTGTGGCACAAACAACAAAAAATTTGATTCAATTAAATGTTACTGAAGTTATCAGAAATCTTGAGGAGGTGAAATTTGGCTTGTGGCATATTACAGGATTACTGAAAGAATATATAAGAAAAAAATGCAAGTAGTTGTTATCGAAGATGTTGAGTTTCTGCATGCTCAACAAACTATTGCAATACTAATTAAGCAACAGGCAGATGAAATGTCAAACAGAATGAAGAATTAAGAGATTAGGCAAAAAACATGTAAAAATGTCAATCAGTGACTGAAATGGAAAATAAGGCTCACACAAAGACGTTGAGGCTGACTAGAGTTTTTTTTTTTTTTAACTCTGTAAGACTGAAGTTTTCAGGGGCAATTTGGGAGACTGCCTGGATAAGTGACTTTCTCAAAGTCACACAGCAGGCAAATTGAGGCTGTTGGAATCAAACCCTTGACTACATTAAGAGTTTATAGCCTTAATCCTCTGCACTAATTGTCAGAGGTTTAGTGGGTAGAGAAGAATTAAACCTTGCATTTTGAAAAGACCAAGGTGGTGAAGTGGATAATATTCACAAAATCGTTACTGGGCACAGGAAAAGTCAGCTAGGTACCTGTTGCAAAGAAGACATACAGCAAAGCCCAATGATATTTTGCGGCAGTTTGGGATGACATGAAAAGGAACAAGGCTGTGGTTACTGTGGCAATAAGGGAGGTAATTTAAACAAAAGGCTGAACAGTGCATTTGTATCATGATTACTTTGATCCACCTTTCCAAAAGAGACTGCAGTTGGTGGATGCTATTAGGGAATATAAGACATGAGTTGAACTACAGACTGACTTTCCAGTAGTGCTGAAAACGTTTTCTGCAGGTAGAATGCAGATTTTATTTGCAACTAAGTTACAGCAGCTGCCAGTGTACGTCTTTTGTGAAGTAATGGAGACGGACTCCACTGAGTTTTTATACTAGGATGACCCTGTGAGCCTGATGGAAGTGTAAGAGCACTGACTGGCGCTACAAGTGCCACAAATAAATGGGAGGCTTGTTTTTATGTAAAGCAACAGGAAAAGGAGGAAGCAAGAAGTTATCTACCAATGTTTGATTATGTGAATAAATATGGTATGGTTTATAAGACTAATCACTGTGCGTATCTGACTGACATGTGATAAGAATAAGACCGCTGAAGCTGAATCAGAGTAATTCTGCTGAAGAGTAATTAACAAGGTCTCCAGTCATTTTCTTTATTTTGAGTTATTTCAAGAACAGATTGGAGTATCTTACAGTACTCAATAATTAATGGGACAGCATGTATATGAATGCATACTTTGATAAGTATATATCTTTCTGTTTAAAAACTGTTTTTGCTGATGTCATTTGTAAAAGACATGGGATGCAAAAGACTTCCCATTATGTTTAATACTAGGACCTTGGAGATCTCCAGGAAGATTTAGTGATTAAAGCATTTTGGCCTCACAGGTGATTTGTTTTACAGATTATACAGCTTCCATGCCAAGAAAAAGTTAATGTTTAAACTATTTTAATCTGCTATAGATAACGCTGTGTAATTAGCATGTTCTACTTTTCAAAGTTTCAACCTCAGTTTAATAATTATTTGAAATGCACTGCATAAGTTAGCTCATTATATCATTTCGCTCTAATATGGATAATACTGTAACATCTACCAAATCACTATTTCATGTTGTTTTAAACTGTTAATAAAACATTGTTATTTTATATTCTAAGACATTTCCCTGTTTCACTACTGTAATTACTCTTAGATCAACAGTGATGTATAAAAAAGTATTATTTTATTCCTAACTAGGAAGCATGGAAAGTGTAAATATTAATAAGAGCATAATGACTGGCATATATGTAATACATGAGGCCAGAGAAGAAAAAAGTCTGAATTCCTCACTGATGAAATTGCCTTTAGGCTATATGGGTTGCATTCTGCTTAAGATAAAACAACCAGCCAGCTAAACTAAGCTCTGTCTCCCTCCCACACCCTCAGTCTGACTGCTGACTAATCAGCAGAGTGGAGGTAAACCAGCTTTCAGAGTGAAGCAATCTTCAGAAGTTTCTTGCCCATAAAGAGGGGAAAAAGCTTACCAGTAAATAAAACTTTATATCCCAATAAATAACTGTATACAAGAGCAGGGGTAAGACAAGTGGGTACAGCTAATACAGCAATGAGGAATTCGAACATCCACTGTTAAGGTAAGTACAACTTACACAACTGCACTATCTTCATCATTCTCAATGCTGCAGTAGTTTTTAAGTTATATAGATTGATTACCAAAGACTATCCAGCCTGGAAAGATGAAGGATAAGGATCCTAGCAAAGCCAGTCCGGGATATGGAAAAGGAATTGTTTTTTTCTAAAACAGAATCCAGTATTAATGCTTTGTAAAAGTATGTGCTGAGGACCATGTTGCTGCCTCTAGAATGTTTCTAGAGTTTACTCCTTTCCAATATGCCATCAAAGATGCCAAGGCTCTAGAAGAATTTCCTTGATACTGCCTGGAATTGATTTAGCAGAGGGAGTATAACAAAAGGCAATAGCAAAAAGACAACGACCCAACGTCTATTTTGACACAGGTTGTCCTTTTTTTCCCATTACAAGGATAAAATATTTGATCTGCTTTTTTAAGGACATAGTTCTGTCAAAAAGAGTATGTAGAATCCTTTCTACCTGGTTTGGAAGGCATGGACAGAACACTGGCAGACTGATGGCTTGATCAAAATAAACTCTAAAAACAACTTTGCACATTAATAAGGGATTTGATCTTAATTAGACCTTACCATTATGGAAGACCAAATAGGATCCACCCACCATGAAAACTTGAAACTCAGATACTCTTCTTGCTGATGTCAATAAGTACTAGTCTTCCATGTAAAGAACCTTAAATTCACTTGATTAGCTAGTTCAAAAGGAAACACAGTTAACTTTTCCAGCACAAAGTTAAGATCCAAGGAAGGAGCCACTTTTTTCTAAGATGTTGATAAATTACTTGTAGATGGTTAGATGTCTGTGCTGAATGCTGCATGCCTTGTAGAAAACCAAAGTGTGATGACGGCACATAAACTTTGCAGATTATTAACCTTTTAAACTGTGTGCAATAACTATTAAAGTAACTGTCTATATAACAGACAAGACGTACAATACTGTTTAGCTTGCAGGGTTTCATGTCTCCAGGTTTCTTTTCAATACAGCATAAATGATGTTTTCCATGAAACAGTTTATCCCTTTAATATATGCATGCTAGCAAACAGAAATGTTTGCATCTAACTGACTATATTATTCCTACATATATTATAGCAACAGAAGCGTATATGCATTTAACTAGCAAACAGATAAGCACATGCATTTATAAATTTCTAAAGATATCTATATCTAACAATTCTCTCTGTTTTATTTAAAAAATACCTTTTGATGCAGCAAGTTATTGTCAACACAATGATACTACTAGAACTGGATGAACTATTTAATTAAACAACTTTTTATTTTGCCAGTCACGAGCTGTATTTCGCTATTGCTGAATATGACTTTATACAGTTATGATTTTACATTGACAATGCTTGTGGATATTATTGCAAAGGCATTGCAGTCTTTTGCTTGTACAGAATGTTTTTGTATTTGTACTTACATGGCTGTAATAATGCACACTCAGTCTTGTTTAAAAACTTAGTATTAAACTGAAGCTTGCTAATTACATTACTTGAAACATTAAAATGTATTTTTGGTATTTTTGTTTTACTACCATACATGTTGATGGTACTCTAGTTACTTAATGACAATAAAAAAGCATGGCTGTCCTTTAATAATTACTGAATTATTAACACAGACCAATATGTTTTTCCTTGTACCTTTATTTTAGTCCCCTTCTGCGGTACTGTTTACGCAATTTGAACGCATGCCCTTCTCTATGTAGTATATACCATTTTATTGTATTATTGTTTATTTACTTTATGCTGTGAACTGAATGCATGCCTGCCCTCTGGCTGTTACCCAGACTGTGACACTTTGGTCTTACACATTTGCTTTATTAGGTTACTAACAACCTGTGAACCACTGTCTAATTCTATAATTCTTGGCCATTTTTAATAACAGAAAAAAATAAGTTATGTACTCACTATAATGGTCCATCTGAGCAGCTGTATTTTGTCTTCAACCTGTAGGAATACAGATCCATATCGGATCCAAGCCTGCAACTTTTGCTAGCATCAGCTCCAAGCTCCAAACTCCTCCCCTTACCCATAATACACCTCTACTGCCTTCCATCCCCAGACTGAGTTTGCTGAACTTATACTGAGAACCCGACCTGAAAGATTTACTTGCGACTTATACTGTAGCCCGTAGGCTGATCATGCGCCAAGGTCCTGGGGAAGGAGGAAGGGACGGTTGAAGGCAAATGAAGTACAACTAATCAGATGGAACGTTATGGTGAGTACATAACTTCTTTATCTGAAGTAGTTTACTTCATTTGGTCTTCAACATGTGGGACAGAGTCCCCAGCTACTAAACTCCTGGGAGACCCACATGGAAGGATATTCTGGAGCACTGCAGAACCAAAGTATGCTCTCCTTCTGGAAGTCAAATCCAATTTGTAATGAGAAATAAACGTATGAGATGAGGACCAAGTAGCTGCAGAACAAATAGGTTCATAGGTAGGTACTAGATTATTGGCCCTAGGGCCTATATAAGCCTAGCAAAAGGTACCCTGGCTTTCGCCACCCAAGAAAATTATTTTTTTGTGCCCCTGTCAAGCAGAGCCACAGAAGTGATCCCCAGGGTGAATTTCCTATTTCCCATCCAATCATCAAGAATTTTCTTGAAGAGTGCTAATGAGGAGCTCTGTTTGACATGGATAGGTAGTCTGTTCCAGAGTATGGGAAGTCTCTGGGGCAGGAATTTATCCCTCCAGCATGTTCTGTTTATTGTGGTGACAAGGTTTAGGTCCCTATAGCGTGTAGCTCGGAGGGATTGGAATTTCTTTAAGTGGAGCATATCCAACAGCTCTGGGTTTGACATAGCTTTGTATGTTATGCAGAGATCGCCTCTGAGTAGGAGATATGCGACGGAGTAAAGCTGCAGTTTTTTGAGACGGTCTGCGTAGGGCATCTGTTTGATGCCAGTAATCCTCTTTGTGAGGTACTTCTCTGGTCTTTCCAGTTGTTGCAGATGTCTTGTGAGGTACATACCAAAAGGGTGCTGTACTCTATATAATGGGTCTAATGAGTGATGAGTAGAGGGGAACAATGACCTCTTTTTTTTCTGGATGAGAAACCTTTTGTGATGAGGTCTGCCACGCAGAAGGATTTCCTGACCACTGTGGCAATGTGATTATCAGTGGAGAGACTACTGTCCACCTGTGTCCCAAGGTCTCATCACACTTTCAATGTTAAGTAGACTACAACCTATGCCGTAGTTCATGTGTACAGAGTTTTTACCAAAGGAGATGACAATGCACTTTTTGGCATTGAGCTTCAGGCCATGGCTTTGACAGCAGGCATCTGTCTCAGTGAGGCCCTTTTGTAGGATGTCCACATCGTTAGGAGTTTCAATTAGGGCTCCTAGTTTGCAGTCATCTGCAAACTTCATTAGCCAAAGACCTTCTGTGTTAGCCTGTACTTCAGAGAAGTAGATACCAAACAGGAATGGACCCAGGACTGAACCCTGTGGTACTCCACTTGTCACTGGTCTGAAGTCGGATTTGGAGTCTGCTACTTTCATAGTGCGGGCTCTGTCCGTGAGCTAGTTGGCAACACATCTTGTGACATAGGGATTTATACCTAGTTTAGTGAGTTTGTCTATAATTCCAGAGTGTGGGATGGTGTTGAAAGCCATGGCGAGATCTAGATAGGCTGTGTGAACCATCTTACCCTCATCTATGGCTTTGATGACTGCTTCAAAGAAGTCTATCAGGTTTAGGAGATATGATCTGCCTTTTACAAACCCAAACTGGGTGGGGTCCAGAGTTTGGAGATTACCAATGTCTGTGTTTATGAGTTCCATGATGATACGTTCCATGGCCTTGCAGACCAGGCTCATCAGGCTAATGGGGCGATAGTTCCCAGGGTCCGTCATGGCTCCCCCTTTGTGGAGTGGGATAACCATCGCGGTGTGCCATTCAGTGGGTGCAAAGCCTGAGGTGAGCCTATGATTGAACATGGTACTTAGGTAGGGTGCCAGTTCATTCTGTAGTTCATGTAGAACGCAGCTTGGGATATTGTCAGGTCCCATGGATGCTGTGTTCCTGGCTTTGGAGAGTGTTTTTTTTACCTGTGCAGCCGTGATTACAGGAACTTTGCATTCTTCTGGTATAGAGATGGGCCATCTAGGGGTTAGCACTGAACCTATCTGCCAGGATGTTAGCAATATCAGTTGGTTCTGTATATTTAGTGCCATTGTGCTGTAACTCAGAGCAAATCTGAGTGCTGCCATTGAGATTCCTGACATAACTATAGAACGCTTTGAGATTGTCTTTAGAGTCAGTGGCAATTTTGTTTTCGTAACTAGCTTTGGAGGATTTTATGAGGGATCTCAGCTTCTTACTGAGGCTGATCAGGGAGTTCCTCCAGTCATGGGATTTTACTCTTTTTTGCAACAGTTTCTTTCTTCTGTTGCAGAGTTTGTTTATGGCAGAAAACCACCAGATTGGCTTCCTTTTTTTGGAGGATAGAATCTTGGTTCTGTTAGGGATAGCACGATCCATGCACTCGAGTAAGTGCTTATAAAGTGCATTTGTGGAGGATTCAGCAGTCGTACCTCTACTGCCCATCTGCATGGGTGTCACAAAGTTTGCCACTTCTGTCTTAAGAAGTGTGAAGTTGGCTTTGGAGAAGTTTTTTTACTGCGGTTTCCCTAATGAGGGGTGGGGGCGGGATGTGGATGTCTAGGGTGATTAGCTTGTGGTCGGATCTGACCAACGAGGAACTGACCTCTGGTGTGGAACACTGGTGGCCCATGTTGGTAATGACCAGGTCTAGGATATTGCTGCCCCTGGTGGGGGTGTGAATAAGTTGATCCAAGGCACTGCAATTTATGAATTCAAGAAAACGTTGAGCAAAACAGTTGGTACACGAGTAGTTTTCCCAGTTAATGGTGGGGTAGTTGAAATCACCCATTATTAGGGTGTTGGGTTGTACCCTAATATTTTCCAGTATATCAAGAAATGAGGAGTGGGAATCATGGGGCATGGTGGGGGGGTCTGTAGCAAGCTACAATTTGGATTGTGGTCTTGCCCAAAGTTAGTTGCACTTGGATAATTTCGGATGTATTATGCTGTGCAACTAGCCTGGAGGTGTGGATATTCTTAATGAATATGGACACGCCTCCGCCTTTAGTTCTTTGGTCCGGGTTAGGTGGCCGAAAGGTGTGGTATGAATTACAGCCTGGTAATGCAGGGGTGCTCTCTGGAGCTTTGAACCAGGTCTCTGTCACTGCACAGATGTCGATGTTCTCCATTTTAAGGAGTTACTCGAGTGAGTGCATTTTGAGGTTTAGACTTCTAGCATTGAGCAGCATTATCCTCAGATTTTGCTTGCTTGTACCTGTTACGGTGGTGAATTTGTCATTTGAACCTTGCCTAAAAAAGGCACTATAGGCAAGAGCCTCAGCCAGTATCCAGAATCCCAAGGGCGACAGGTGCAGGCCATCTCTGGCAAAGCATCGTGGTCTGTCGATCATGTCATCCCAGGCAAACAAATTCTGGATCCCTTTAGAATGACACCAGAAGCTTAGCCAATTGCTGAAGTCAATCATTTTGTCCTTGTACTGTGGTATCATTCTAGTCGCGGTGGTACAGCGGTAGCGTTGTTGCCTCACAGCAAGAGGTTCTCCTGTTCGATTCTCGGCTGGAGAGCCTTCTGTGTGGAGTCTGCATGTTCTCTCCGCGGTCGAGTGGCGTTCGAAAGACATGTGTGAATGGGCGTGCCTTTGTTGAAGGTTGGGCATCGAGCTGGCACCTCAGCACCATAAAAATCTACTGCCAATCATTAGCAGACCAGAGTTCCACTGTGGCGACCCCTAACCGGGAAAAGCCGAAAGAAGAACAAACTGTGGTATCATTCTGGGTGATGGCAGGATGCTACTCACGGCTAGGGTCATACTTGCCAGAGCTACAAGATCGGGGAGCTCCTCCATGTCTTTTTTCATGTAGTCCAGGGAGGTACGTCTCACACCAACATGGAAAATGACAGAGTCATATTTGTACTTGTTGTGGAGTAACCTGAGTGTATGCGTTATGTGGCGGATCCTGGCACACGACAGGCAGCTGACAGTAACTTTCTCCTTGTTTAGCCTGGTGAGTGGAACATCAGTGTGCCTGACTACAGTGTCACCTATGACTAGAGTGTTGGGTACGTTTGTTATGCCTTATGGGCTGTGATTGAGTGGCACACTGAGTTTGTGGGCTATGTGTCATTTGGATTGTGTTGGGGCGGTGGAGTTTGCTTGAGTTTCTGCTTTGGAGGTCCCTGTTGCTTGGGCAGGTTTTTATTGAGAGCCTCCGTGAGTGTAGGTTTGTGTTTTGTGTTTGTGTGCGTGCGTTTTGGTGGTATAGGTTTTGAGGGACTATGTGACGAGAGTGGTGTGGTGTAGTGCAAGTGTTTGCCTTCTCCTCTTGACTGTCTAGTCCAGTCTTGGGTGAAGAGAGCTTTGCTTCCAGTTTGGCTATATAAGTGCATCTCTCACAAGTTGTAGTGTTAGGTGGTAGGAGGAGAGGGGTGTCTGTGTACATGAGGCAATTGCTGCATTGCCCCAAGATGCCCAGATTCCTCAGGTAGACAGGAGAAAACACCAGGAGCTGACCCTTAGATGTGCCTGGATAGGTGCTTATTTATTAAGTACTAAAAACTGCTTTCCTCTAGACAAATGAGGAAAGTTGAGTGCTGTAGTAATTTGTAGCTTATTTAGTGCTTACGAGTTCTGAACAAGTGCTGATCTCAAAGAAACAGATTTGAGTGCTGAAACTAAATAACTGGCTAGTTCTAAGAAGCAAAATTAAGCTAGAAGGCTTCCCTCCAACACAGAAAGGCTTGGGGGCTCAAAAGCTTACAAATAGTCCTGGATACAGCAAATCTGTATGTGGACTAGACTACTTACAGGAAAGGCAGGAAACAAGCTTAGAATTTTTTTTCCTTCCCAAATGCTCTCTTTGTACACAGTAGGAGTGCCTGAAATCAGAATATGATCTCACTGCACTCAGTTGAGTGAGCAAATGAGATGGGCCCAGGAGGAGTATCCAAATACAAATTTACAAGAGGGGCGTGCAATTTCAAAGCCACCAAGATTAACACCAAATACAAGAACAGGAAGGGGTGGGTGGGAACTAACTGTAGAGACACAGAGCCACAATTTTCAGTTCAATTAATATTTAGTGAGAAACAAAAATAAATAAAATGCAGTACTATATGAAAAAGTGCAGATAAAAGTGTACTTAAATTCGCTTATACGTCCAGTTGATTGAAAGGCAGATCTTAGGAGGCCAAAGCTCAAGTATTTAACAGAAAAAAAACAAAATGTACCACTTATATAAGGCAAGCCAGCCCCTAGGCTAAAACATAGAATATCAAAGTGAAACAACCCCTCCACTACTATCAATGGCTACACTTCTAACAAGATATCTGTAGATACACAAGCTCTCTGTAGAGACAAAGTTCAACAATGTTCAGTTCAATTAATATTCAGTGAGAAACAAAATTAAATAAAATGCAGTGCTATATGAAAATGTGCAGATAAACGTGTACTTAAATTCGCTTATACGTCCAGATGATTGCAGGCAGATCTTAGCTGGCCAAAGTATTTAGCATTACATACATGTCAAGCAGAGTGCCTCTTTGGCCCTCTTCAAAAGGAATCTTGATGATTGGATGGGAGAAAGGAAATTCACCCCGGGAATCACGTCAGTCGCCTTGCTAGACAGGGGTCCAGGGAAGTAAATAGTGTGGGAAGAAATAGCCAGGGAATTGTTATGGCTAGGCTTGTATAGGCCCTAGGGCTGATGGCCTAGTTCCAACCTATGAACCTATTAGTATTTAAATATCATCCAAAGACACTCTAGACCAAAAGGCCGCAGATGTAGCCATGGACCTAGTAGAATGAGCTTTCACCTGACCTGGAGGAGACATGCCTCTGTCCTTATAGACCTAGAGGATGCATGAAGAAATCCATCTAGCTATAGTGACCTTGGAGACAGGTTTCTGCAAAAAGAGTTTATAGGAGGATACAAACAATTGAACAGATTTACGGATTTTTTTTGTCCTGTGTAAACAGAATCATAACTGTCTATGAACATCCAACATGTGGAGTTTGTATTCCATCTTACAAGCAAATTGATAGTCAGATTGAAATTGACTGGTGATGCCACCTTAGGAAAAAAGGATGGATTGGTTCGAAGGGAAACCCTATCTTTGTGAAAAATCATGCACGGAATTTTGATGGACAAGACCTGAAATTCTGAAACCCTTCTTGCAGAGGTAATAGCCACCAGAAAAGCCATTTTCCAAGATAAAAATTATAGATCTGCAGTCACGGCAGGCTCGAAAGGCAGAGTGACCAAAACCTGAAGGACCATAGTAAGGTCCCACGGGGGAACAGGATCTTTGACCGGGGGTGGGGTGGGGGTGGGGGGGGCATAACAAAAAGTTGCCTTTGATAAAAGCTTTACACAATCCGGAAGAGGCTAGAGGCAGAATTCTCGCAAACATGAAAATAAGAAATGTCAGCCAACTGAACTTTGACATTAGAAGAACTAGCTCCGTGTTGAAAAATATCAGCTAGAAAATCAAGAATGGTGGAAATAAGAGCCGTGAAAGGGTCTAAACTCCTTTGAGAGGCCCAGAAACAAAAACATTTCCACTTGCTGCGATAAACCTTCCTGATCGAAGACTTATGAGCAGCTACCAAAATAGATCTGAGGAGGATAGTCTGGGAGTCCTAGCAATCACGGGAACTGAAGCAGCCAAGCTGTGAGCTTCAGGCTGTCCAGGCTCTGAGGAGGCACCGCCGAGGGGTGTGAAATTAAATCCTGAATGGGATCTAGGATCCAAGGTGGAGCCAGAAGGTGAGACCAAAGGAAGGGAAACCATACCTGGCGAGGCCAGACTGGGGCAATGAGGATCACTTTGCTCCCCAGTCGACAAGCTTTCTGTAGAAACCTCGGGATGAGAGGTACATGCGGGTAAGCATACAGAAGACCGGGAGGCCAAGCATGAACTAGTGTGTCTCTGGGGGACTCCCCCGGCAGGGGGTTCAGAGCAAAAAACTTGCTGCACTTCGCTTTGGAAGGAGATTGGAAGGAGATGTGGAGAGATTGCAGCAAGGCTGACACCAGTTGCTAAAGATCTGTTCAGCTACTGACAGATTCAGAGACCACTCGTAAGGCATCAGAATGGTCTGACTTAGACTATCCGCTAGGATGTTGACCATCCCGGAATGTGCATTGAGATGAGAAAGCGACCGGTGGAGATCACCCACTCCCACACTCTCATGGCCTCGCGACAAAGGGGGTAAGATCTGGTCCCTCCCTGTTTGTTGCTATACCAAACCACTGACATGTTTGTCTGACTGAATTGCAATTGTTCCCAGAGGAAGAAACACAAGAAGGGCCTGCAATGATAGAAGGACCACCCTCCTCTCTAGGACATTTATATGCAAGCTGGTCTCTATGGTGGACCACAGGCCTTGGACTGTCCTGCCTGAACAATACCCCCCCCCCGAGTTGGGAGGCATCTGTGGTCACTGTGGTTTGGGCTGGGGCTAGAACAAAGGGTCGTCCCTCCAAAATGTTCGGAGAGCTCATCCACCATACAAAGTACGACCGACAGACTCGACTGAGTTGAATTGGATATGTCAATGGCAGTTCCAACAAGGACCACTGTACAGCTAGAGTCCGCACACAGGAGAAGAGTTATGGTCGCCACCATCGACTTAGAGCCCTCAACACCAATTCCGCCGTTGGAAGATGAGAACGGTAGATCAGGGAGACATGCATCGTCAGGTTTTGAACTCTCTCCGAGGTCAGGAATATTTTGCACTGAAGAGTATCTATCCTGGCACCAATGTAGTCTCTCACCTGTACAGGATCTAGGAGAGATTTAATGTGTTGATTGTGATCCCCAAAAGCAGGGCAAGAGTCAGGAAATAATCCCTGGTTTGGGAAAGCAGACGCCTGGTGGGAGCAGTGAGGAGCCAATCGTCCAGGTACGGATAGACCTGAATTTCCTGAAGCCTCAGGTGAGCCTCCACAACCGCCATCACTTTGGTAAACACCCTGGGGGCTGTGGTGAGACCAAAGGATAGGGCTCGAAATTGGTAATGATTGACTCCTAGCCGGAAACGGAGGAACCTCCTGGAGCTTCTGTGCATTTTTATGTGATAGTAAGCATCCTGGAGGTCTAAAGAGCACATCCAGTCGCTCTCTTGCAGGTATGGCACGATGGACTGTAATGTGACCATCCAGAACTTCTCTTTCGCAACTGACAGGTTCAGGGTAGAGAGGTCCAGAAAGGGCCTTAAATCCCCCGTTTTCTTTGGCATCAAAAAGAACCTGGAGTAGAAGCCCGATCCGGACTGATCTGGGAGGACGGTTTCGATGGCTCGTTTTCCTAGCAGCCTGGAAATTTCCTGTGCTGCTGCCTCCCTTTGCATGGTTGGTATGTCCGGGAGGTATCTGGGAGACATGGGGGAACCCACGAAGGGGATAGAGTATCGTCTGGATATGATTTGAAAAACCCAGTGGTCTGTTGTTATGGACTCCCATGACACTAGGTGCAAGGACAATCATCCCCTGACTGCCTCCAGAGTACAGAAGTCGGGCAACCCATCAGGGTTGCTAACTGGATCTGTTTGAGAAAGGTTCTCGAAACCAGAAGTTCCGCGGACCCCCTCTGCCTCTGGGCCAGTGTCCATTCTGTCCCCCTCTGCCTCTGGGGGAAGAAGAGCCTAACAACTTGTTATATTCAACTGGACGTATAAGAGAATTTAAGTACCTTTATCTGCTTTTTTTTTCAAAAAAATACAGTATTTAAAATTGATTTTAACTGTGTGGAAAGAATATTTAGCTGAACTGCAAGGTTTCAGTCTGCTCTTCAGTGTGGAAGAAATATTAACTGAACTGGTAGTTAGTCAGTGTTTGCTGAATTTTATTTGCTAGTAATTACAGGTGTGGGGGTAGTCACATTCTTTGATTTCCTGTCCTTGCCTATTTAAGTGGTACAGTGTGAAATATTTTCTGCTTAAAAACCTCAGCTTTGGCCGGCTAACAACTTGTTATATTCAACTGGACGTATAAGAGAATTTAAGTACCTTTATCTGCTTTTTTTTCAAAAAATACAGTATTTAAAATTGATTTTAACTGTGTGGAAAGAATATTTAGCTGAACTGCAAGGTTTCAGTCTGCTCTTCAGTGTGGAAGAAATATTAACTGAACTGGTAGTTAGTCAGTGTTTGCTGAATTTTGTTATTTGCTAGTAATTACAGGTGTGTGGGTAGTCACATTCTTTGATTTCCTGTCCTTGCCTATTTAAGTGGTACAGTGTGAAATATTTTCTGCTTAAAAACCTCAGCTTTGGCCGCTAACAACTTGTTATATTCAACTGGACGTATAAGAGAATTTAAGTACCTTTATCTGCTTTTTTTCAAAAAAATACAGTATTTAAAATTGATTTTAACTGTGTGGAAAGAATATTTAGCTGAACTGCAAGGTTTCAGTCTGCTCTTCAGTGTGGAAGAAATATTAACTGAACTGGTAGTTAGTCAGTGTTTGCTGAATTTTGTTATTTGCTAGTAATTACAGGTGTGGGGGTAGTCACATTCTTTGATTTCCTGTCCTTGCCTATTTAAGTGGTACAGTGTGAAATATTTTCTGCTTAAAAACCTCAGCTTTGGCCGGCTAACAACTTGTTATATTCAACTGGACGTATAAGAGAATTTAAGTACCTTTATCTGCTTTTTTTCAAAAAAATACAGTATTTAAAATTGATTTTAACTGTGTGGAAAGAATATTTAGCTGAACTGCAAGGTTTCAGTCTGCTCTTCAGTGTGGAAGAAATATTAACTGAACTGGTAGTTAGTCAGTGTTTGCTGAATTTTGTTATTTGCTAGTAATTACAGGTGTGGGGGTAGTCACATTCTTTGATTTCCTGTCCTTGCCTATTTAAGTGGTACAGTGTGAAATATGTTCTGCTTAAAAACCTCAGCTTTGGCCGGCTAACAACTTGTTATATTCAACTGGACGGATAAGAGAATTTAAGTACCTTTATCTGCTTTTTTTTTTCAAAAAAATACAGTATTTAAAATTGATTTTAACTGTGTGGAAAGAATATTTAGCTGAACTGCAAGGTTTCAGTCTGTTCTTCAGTGTGGAAGAAATATTAACTGAACTGGTAGTTAGTCAGTGTTTGCTGAATTTTGTTATTTGCTAGTAATTACAGGTGTGGGGGTAGTCACATTCTTTGATTTCCTGTCCTTGCCTATTTAAGTGGTACAGTGTGAAATATTTTCTGCTTAAAAACCTCAGCTTTGGCCGGCTAACAACTTGTTATATTCAACTGGACGTATAAGAGAATTTAAGTACCTTTATCTGCTTTTTTTTTCAAAAAATACAGTATTTAAAATTGATTTTTACTGTGTGGAAAGAATATTTAGCTGAACTGCAAGGTTTCAGTCTGCTCTTCAGTTTGTCCCACCCACCCTCCCTGTTTTTGTTTTGGTGTTAATCTTGGTGGCCTTGCAGCTGCCCGCCCCTCTTGTAAATTTGTGTTTGGATACTCCTTCTGGGCCCATCTCATTTGCTCACTCAACTGAGTGCAGTGAGATCATATTCTGATTTCAGGCACTCCTACTGTGTACAAAGAGAGCATCTGGGAAAAAAAAAAAATTTTAATCTGCTTTTACTGTACTTGTGTTTCTACCTACTTTTTTTTACTTTTGCATCATCTTAAAAGTACTCAATTGTATTTATTACTGTTTGGTGTAACTCATTCTAAGCCTTCTGGTTTAAACACTTGGGCTTCGGACCAGTTGTTTTGCACTGAGAGGGTTTGTGGTCTGCACTGTAGTGGCAGAACAGGTAGCTTACATCCTTCTAGGTTGGGAACTGCTGATTGAGGGCTCAGTGTCTGTTATTCTAAAAGTGTATTAATTCTGGTTTAAGCACTTAGGCTTTCAGGCCAGTTATTTTACATTAAGAGGGTTCGTGGTCTGCACTCTTGTGGGAGGAGAGGCTGGACTCTGCCCTCTGAGCTGGGAATTTCTGATTGAAGGCTTATAGTGCATGCATATCTGAACTGCTTCTTACTGAAGTTGGTGCCTTGTTTGCTGTGGCACAGACTGGATTCGGGCCTGCTGGATCTAGCTTTGTTTGTGTAACTTGAGCACTAATCCAGGCATTCTCTAAAGTATTCAATTGTATTTATTACTGCTTGGTAGTAACTTGATTAAAGTTTAGCTGTCATTCTAAGTCTTTTGGATTAAGCACTTGGGCTTCAGACCAGTTGTTTTACATTAGGAAGGTTTGTGGCATGCACTGTGGTGGCAGGACAGGTAGCTTTCATCCTTCTAAGTTGGGAACTGCTGATTGAGGCCCAGTGTCTGTTATTCTTAAAGTGTATTAGTTCGGTTTAGGCACTTGGGCTTCAGGCCAGTTATTTTACATTAAGAAGGTTTGTGGTCTGCACTCTTGTGGGAGAAGAGGCTGGACTCTGCCCTTCTGAGCTGGGAATTTCTGGTTAAAGGTTTATAGTGCCTGAATATTTGAACTGTATCTTACTGAAATTGGTACACCTTGTTCGCTGTAGCATAGACTAGATCCAGGCCTGCTGAATATAGCTTTGTTTATATGCTTGTTGTTTGTTTGCTTGTTATTTCCCTGGAACGCTAATTCCACCTAATACGCCTTCTCAGTGCTTCTGTGGCTCACTAGTGATATCTGCATTGCTTACTGTTCTTATTTCCTTGTTTCACTTGAAAGTAAGTTACTGTTTGTCGTTTTTGCATTTAAGTTACCTGTAACACATTGCACTTAAGTTACCTGGCACTTGCTCACTAAAGCAATTATATAAGTCAGCACTAAAAATTAAAAGCACTACACCCTCACTCCCCACTGGCCCTAGTTTTCAATTATTAAGGAATTCCCAATATTATTCTAGCATGTCCAAAGGTCAGTTGTCAATCTCCTCTCCGGTCCAGCTGGTGAATCTGGGAATCTTGAGGCAATGTTACAACTGCCTCATGTACACAGACAACCCTCTCCTCCTCCCAACAAATTCCAACACATGTGAGAGATGCAACCATATAGCCAAACTGGAGGCTAAGCTCTCTCAACTCAGTACTGGCATAACCAGTCAGGAGGAGAAGGAAACCATACTCACTACAATTCCAGTCTCACATAGACCTACCACGACAGCAAACCAAACACATAATCACACAAAAACATACTGGAGGCTCTAAATAAAGATCTGCGAAGCAGCAGAGACCTCCAAAGCAGACACCCAAGCAGCCGCTACCCCAAAACAAAACACGTGCAACACATATCTCACAAAGCCAGTGTGCCAAACAGTCACAGCCCTTCAGACTAAACAACACACCTGATACACTTGTAATAGGTGACTCTATCGTCAGGCACACTGACGTCCTGCTCACCAGGCTGAACAAGGAGAGGGTCACGGTGAGCAGCCTGTCGGGTGCTAGGATCCGCCACATAACACAAGCACTCAGGTCACTCCAAGGCAAGTACAAATATGACTCAGTCATTGTCCATGCTGGTGTGAATGACCTGAGACGTACCTCCCTGGACTACATGAAAAGAGACATAAAGGAGCTCTCTGAGCATGTAGCCCAGGCCGGTATGACCCTGACCTTGAGTAGCATTTTACCCTCACCAAAAATGATGCCACAATATGAAGACAAGATGATCAATTTCAACAATTGGCTTAAGTACTGGTGTCATTCAAAGGGGATCCAATGCCTGTCAGCTTGGGATGATATGCTCGACAAGCCACGATGCTTCGCTAGGGACGGCTTGCACCTGTCACCCCTGGGCTTTGGATATTGGCAAAGGCTCTTGCTACCCCATAGTGCCTTTTTAGGCAAGGCTCAAAAGACAAACCCACCTCCATAGGTATCACAAGGGATAAGAAACTAAGAGTAATGCTACTCAACGCCAGAAGTCTAAACCTCAAGATGCACGACTTTCGAAACTCTCCTTAGCATGGAGAACATCGATATCTGTGCAGTAACAGAAACCTGGTTCAGGGCTCCCGAGAGCACCCCAGCACTACCAGGTTATACCTCATACCATGCTTTTCGCCCCAAAACTTGGACCGAACCACAAAAGGAGGGGAGTATCGATATTCATCAAAGATACCCACACCTCCAGGTTGGTGGCAAAGCACGAAGCATCAGAGACTATCCATGTGCAACTAACAGTGGGTAAAACTGCCTTCCAGTTTATAGCCTGCTACAGACCACCCTCCCAAACCCAGGAACCCCACTCGGCCTTCCTGAGAACACTGGAAAATATGAAGGTCTCACCAAACACCATTATATTGGGCGACTTCAACTACCCAAACATAGACTGGGAGCATTACTCTAGCTCCAACACCTAGCCCAAAGGTTCCTAGAATTTATAAACTCAAATGCTATGGAACAACTTGTTACCACTCCCACAAGAGGGGAAAACATACTGGACCTGATCATCACCAACATGGGGACTGTATGCTCCAGACCAGAAGTGTATCCCTCACTGGTATGATCAGACCATAAACTAATCTCACTGGATATTCACATCCCGACCCCACCCCTGCCCAGAAAACCACAGTGAAAAACTTCTCTAAAGCAAATTTTGCACTCCTCAAAACTGAGGTGGAATCCTTCAAAGCCCCGGCCTGTGGAAAATACAGCCCAGACCGCAGAATCCTTTATAAACGCATTCTATGAACACCTTCAGGAATGCATGGATCATGCGATCCCAAATAAAACCAAGACCCAATCCTCCAAGGCAGACGTCCTGTCTGGTGGACCCCAGCCATAAACAAACTATACAATAGAAGGAGGAAGCTACTAAATGATAAAGCAAAATCCCAAAAGGGAAGGCATCACTGATCAGTATTAGCAAAAACTACGGGCACACATAAAATTGTCTAAGGCCAGCTTTGAGAGAAAAATTGCACAGGACACTAAGGATAATCACAAGGCTTTCTTTAGTTATGTTAGGAACCTGGGTGGTAATTCCCAGATATGCTCAGAATTAGTCCAGAATGACAAAAATACACGAACCCACAGATATTGCCAACATCCTAGCTGACAGGTTCAGCGCAAACTTCTCCCTCCCCACCAAAAGGGCAAATATCTATCCCAGCAGAGTGCTGCCCCTGACATCTCAGATGCTCAGGTAAGAGCCGCCCTCTCCAAAGCAAAAACACAGCATCAATGGGACCAGATGGTGTCCCGGCTCGTCCTACATGAACTCAAAGAAGAGCTAAACCCAAACATAAAACTACTGTTCAATCTCAGCCTTACTACAGGATATGTGCCCAAAGAGTGGCGTACAGCAACAGTGGTCCCTCTCCATAAAGGTGGTGCCTCAACGGATCCTGGAAACTATCGCCCCATAAGCCTGACTAGCTTGGTCTGCAAAGCTATGGAAAGGATCATCATGGACCTCATAAATAAAGATATTGGGGACCTACAAACACTGGATCCTACCCAGTTCGGCTTTAAGGGCAGATCCTGCCTCTTAAACCTGGTTGATTTCTTTGAAACAGTCACCAAGGCCATTGACGAGGGGAAGGTGGTCCACACAGCCTACCTGGACCTCGCAAAGCCTTCGATACAATACCCACTCGGGCATTATAGATAAGCTCACCAGCTTAAATATAAACCCCTATGTCACTAGATGGATTGCAAACTGGCTCAAGGACAGAACCCACATGGTTAGAATTGCTGGAGCCATGTCAGACTCCAAACCAGTTACAAGTGGTGTCCCACAAGGCTCAGTCCTGGGACCTCTCTTGTTCGGTATATATTTCTCGGAGGTACAGGCCAACACGGAAGGACTGTGGCTGACCAAGTTTGCAGATGACTGCAAACTGGGTGCCATAATCGACTCTCCAGCCGACACAAGCATCCTCCAAAAGGGCCTCATAGAAACAGACAAGTGGTGCCAGAGCCATGGCCTCAAGCTAAATGCCAAAAAGTGTATAGTCATCCCCTTTGGCAAAAACAAAGTGCCCACAAATTACCACATAGGTGGAAATCCATTAAGTACAGAAGAAGTAATTAGGGACCTGGGGACCCAAGTTGATAGCAATCTCTCATTTGACAACCACGTGGCCAAAGTGGTTAGAAGAACATTTTATATAGCCCACCTAATCATGAAAGGATTCACATCTAGATCAGGAGAGGTCATCGTGCCTCTTTACTCATCCCTCATCAGGCCCATAATTGAGTACAATGCCCCTTTGGGATGTACCTTACCAGACACCTGCAGCAACTGGAAAGACCCCAAAAGTACCTCACCAAGAGGATCAAAGGGCTCAAACAGATGCCATATGCTGCCCGGTTAAAGAAACTCCAGCTCTACTCAGTGGCATACCGCCTGTTCAGAGGAGATCTGTGCCTGACGATAAAGCCATGTCCAACCCGGAATTAATGGACATGCTGCACCTCAGAAAATCCAAATCCCATCGAGCTACGCCGAGAGACTTGAACCTCAGCACTGAAATAAATAGGACATGCTGGAGGGACAGATTCATAACCCAGAGGCTCCCTTCACTCTGGAATAAAATCCCAGTCCAGGTTAGGCAGAGTCCCTCATTGACTCTCTTCAAGAGGAATCTTGATGAGTGGATGGGAGATCATAGGTTTACCCCGGGTATCACTTCTGTGTCACTGTTAGATAGAGGCACAGTATACTAACCTCAAAAAAGGGCATAGCAAAATAAATTTAAAATGGGTGGCGAAAGCCAAACACATTCTGGCTAGGCTTATAAATGCCCTAGGGCAGATAGCCTAGTATGAACCTATGAACCTATGAGTGTCCCAGGAATACTGTGACTTCTGGAACTACATCTTCTTTTGCCCTCTCTGGCTCCAGGAAAAGGACCTTTGAGGGTGGGAGAAGTGGATCCCGACGGCAGACAGTGTCTTCCTGTCCTTCTCATGCTGGACTAATGTCTCCTTGACGGTCTTTCCGAGGAGTGTAGAGCTGTCATAAGGGGCATTGGCAAATGACATCTTGAAGGGTTCGGAAAAATGACATAACCTGAGCCAGGCGTTACGCCTCATGGACACGCTGGACCCAGTTTCCCTAGCCCCTCCTTCCATAGCATGGGAGAGGAGTCACATGGACGTGTTAGATACTGCTTTTAAAGTGGCCATCCTCACGGAGAATGAAGCCTTGTCCTCCTGCAACATGGACTTGGGGGGAGACTTCTCCAGTTCCTTTACTAGGATGAGTTGGAGTCTGGTGACATGGGCCAAGTAATTCAGTGCCCTAATCGAAAAGGTAGCTGAAGCGTACACCCGCTTCCCTAGGCGGTCCATCATCAGCGACTCTCGGTCTGGAGGGTGGACCAAAGAACTCTCCTGGGCAAGTTCCTTTTTAGTGGCTGCTGCTACCACCATGGCGTCCATGGGGGAGCCATTATTCCAAGATGGCCTCTCCATGGGGAGGCTTAGGATTTTATCACGTCGTTTAGGGATAGGTTTCATGGTGTCCAGTTCCTTCCATGCCCGCGACATGACTAAATCCACCAAAGGATCCATGGGAGGGAACACCCAGGCCCGAGAGGCTGAACGTGTCTCCTCCGGCTCCAGGGAAAACCTCAGAGATCGGAGCCGAGGGGAGTCATGGGTCAGTGGTGTCTTACTAGGAGAAGCGAGGTCTGGGGACCTCTTCCTCTTTTCCCTCATCTTTGACTCTCTCTCCTTTTCTCTACCTCTCTTCTGCTCCGCTACCACAGGCTTTGGTACAGGAGGTTGAGTCCCAGCCTGGGAGGGAGGAGAAGCCAGAGGAAGAGTGGAGAGAGAGAGGCGGCTACAGCAACCACTGTGACCAAAGCAGAAGACGAGGAAAGAGTCGGAAGGAGGAAGAAGACCTTTGAGGGCCAACTTGGCCTTCCTATCCTTTAGGGTGCGGGGTTTGAAGCCCACACAAATACTACACTCCACACTCAGGTGGGCCACACCCATGCACAAAACACACAGAGTGTGGCCATCCACTGGGGACAAGCTTATGGCCACACTCTGTGCAGAGCTTGAAAACAAGCTTTTCCACCATTACACACATCAACACTACTGCACGTCGCATTGACATTAAAACCTATATCCTCTATTTTGATCAGGATGGTTAAATAGACCAGTACTGTCAATATATTTACAAACTTGACAGTGTCCACATGCAGTAATGCATCCATGACCCATACTGGATGACACACTCCTAGGAAAACATAAACGTCTCTTAAGAGACTTCATATTCTTATATACAAATCCAGGTCTCGTATCTACTATGACTCTGATGTCATTATCTGTAGTCAAAATGTCCCAGTACCTTTCAATAATCTCCCTATATTGTTTGATATCACTAGAATAAAACAGACGTAACTTTATCTTTCTTCTGAGGTGCAGCTTGCATGTTGCCAGTATACTTTTCACCAAAGTAGTGTCTAGCCCTACTAGCTCTGAGACCAGATACCAACTCAATATTTTCAGCAACATCACTTTGTGCATAGCCCCTACCAGTAAAGGCTTCTATTAAAGAATTGATTTACCTAATAAATTCTGAGCCATTTATATTCAACCTTGAGGCTCTATAGACCTGACTTCTAACCACGTTTTTGAACACGAGGTGGATGCATACTCTCTTTATACAGAAAGTGAAGTAGCTTTGATACGAAAGCGCTTATGCTTTTATTTCTTGTATATTAAAGATGGATTTGTTTTGGAGCCCTTTGGTCATCCTTGGATCCTTTTATATATTTATTGTGCTTTGCAACTTCTTTAGTGGACCCAGGTTCTGGTATTGGTTGGTGGCCGTTTTGTATTACTTTACTCAAGTTTTATTTTGCACTAACCAGACCAGAGAGATGGCTGAAGGACTGAATGATATTGTGGAACTGTATTATAATCCTAGAAGAACTATACTAGATGTGGAAAGTAGAACTCAAAAGTTCTTTGGTATGTTGGATGGACATGTTAATGCTTTGTTTAATACTACTGACACTGGTGCCAAGAACTCTAATATATCTATTGACATTGTTTCCCTAAGAACTAAAGTTCATGCTATTGAGAATAGTTTATTTAAATTAAGAAGGGAACAGTACCAGAATTACCATCTAGAAGTATGTTTAAAAGAGAACATTGTTCCACGTGGGCTTTGAGTTTTAGTAATGCCCACAAAAGGCAATGCTATACCAGAACTACTAGCCGAATGGCAAATGCCTAATCTTGAATGTAGTTTCAAGTATATGCAGCTCTTCATCAAGTATTTCAAACTTGAGATAGATCAATTATCCAACAATATAAAATAGCTGTATAATGAGCTACTTGATAACTATGATCATGCCTTAGCTGATGAATACATTACGGAAGTGATGGGTTCCATTGCTGTTTATGAACGTAGGCTATGTCGGATTAAAATAAAAAACTGGTTAGAGACTGTGCTGATTTTACTAATGCCAATGTGTGTTCACTTGACCTTTGACAGTTAATTAAAGTTCCAGTGCTGTTAATTCTACTCAAAAGCCTGTTTCTGTTGTTAATGAGATAGAATCCGGCAAGCTGAGTGATTCCGTTAACCATAGAGATGATGTGAAATCACAGTTGGCCAATCCCGTAGCTGCAGCGACAGTTGTTAATGAATTAGGCACTAGGAAGAAGACGATCCAGGTTACAGTGCAAGTACACCATTCTGGTGAACAAGGGAGTGCAGCGAAACATACTGTTGATGTAAGTCTATTCCTAACGAGTCTAATGTGAATATTGTTCCTTTTTCTCAAAGGAAACTGATGTTTCTGTTGCCGATAAAGCCTTCTATTATAAACGAGCAGAGGTCTTGCCTCGCAGTAGGACACGCTTGAAGAGGAAAACCGAAGGGGCAGCCTCAGGGACACCAACACTAAAGAAATTTTGGAACAAAACTTAGAAGGTTTAATTTGGAATCTATCCAGCCACACTTTGTCTTTAGCTGAAGCTAGAGCTCTAACGAAAGGACTTTCCTTCATTCCGACTCAGAAACAGGACTTTTCTGAGGTAATTTTGGCCTTCAAAATGTTTATTAGAAATGTTCTTTTGAAATTAAGTTTTAAAAATAACTATGTTTATGACAATATTATTTTTAAAAAACCTAGTACATACATACCAAATCCACATCCCTTGGTTACAGCTTTTGAGAAACTTTGTTTAAATGACTTTTATAAAATGTATGCCTCTACTTCTACTTAGAAAAAGCATGATTGGAAATACAATTTAACGAAATCCGAGTATCAAGCATTGATTAATTTACAGAATAATAGCTGACCATCAGACCAGTGGATAAAGGTGGTCCGATTGTGTTATTTGATACTGAAAGATATAATAATTATATGGTAGCCATGCTTTCAGATACTTGTTTTTATATTAAAGTAACTTCTAGACAAGTTGATTACATGATTAGGTAAGTTAACAATGTTTCTAAGACATTATTAGACGATGATTTGATAGATAAACAATTGTTTAATTATTTATCTGTTAAAGATGCTTTAGTACCTGTCACTCAAGGCCTACCCAAATTACATAAGGACCCAATATATCCTCCATTATGCCCATTGTAGCAGGAAGAAATTGGTGCACAGAGCCTGCATCTATTTTCATTGAGAAACACATTAGACCTGCTTTAAACTCATGTCTACATATTTTAAGGAACACACAGCATTTTTTAAGTGATTTATTTTCGTTTATGAATGTACATGAGAAACGAGATAATTTGTACTTAGTGACCTTAAATGTCACTTCTCTTTTTATGGTTATCCGGAATAATGAAGGGGTTCTATGTGTTAAACAGTTTCTGGAGAGGTGTACTGATTTTGATAGTAAGAAGGTTGAGTTAGTGTGTGCTTTATTAGACTGTGTTTTGAACAATGTTTTTGTGTTTGGTGACAATTTTTATTGGCAAAAACATGGCGTAGCTATGCGCACATCATGTGCCAATAGCTATGCCACTGTGGCTATAGGAATTTGGGAACAACAATTTGTCATTATGGACCTTTTAGTAAACAAGTCATTTTTTATCGTCGATTTGTGGATGATATTTTTCTTTTATGGGAAGGTTCTGAGGCAGCTTTATATGAATTTACTGGTTATATCAACACCACTTCATTTTTTAAGTTCTCCCATAAAATTTCAGTTGAGTCTGTATAATTTTTAGATGTTAGAGTACTCTGTGATATAAATGGCCACATTACAAATGAATTATATAGAAAGCCCTGTCATTGTAATCACTTTCTGTATAGACAGAGTATGCATCCACCTCGTGTTCAAAGGCGTGGTTGGAAGTCAGGTCTATAGAGCCTCAAGGTTGAATGTAAATTACTCAGAATTTACCAGACAAACCAATTCTTTAATAGATGCCTTTACTGCTAGGGGCTTATGCACAAAGTGATGTTGCTGAGAATATTGAGCTGGTATCTTGGTCTGAGAGCTAGTAGGGTTAGACCCTACTTTGGTGAAAAGTATACTGGCAACATGCAAGCTGCACCTCAGAAGAAAGATAAATTAAAGTTATGTCTGTTTTATTCTAGTGATATCAAACAATATAGGGAGATTATTGAAAGGCACTTGGGCATTTTGACTACAGATAATGACATCAGAGCCATAGTAGATACGAGACCTGGATTTGTATATAAGAATATGAAGTCTCTTAAGAGACGTTTATGTTTTTCTAGGAGTGTGTCATCCAGTAAGGGTCATGGATGCACTACTGCATGTGGACACTGTCAAGTTTGTAAATATATTTTTTTCAATTTCAACAATTGGCTTAAGTATTGGTGTCATTCAAAGGGGATCCAATGCCTGTCAGCCTGGGATGACATGCTCGACAAGCCACGATGCTTCGCTAGGGACGGCTTGCACCTGTCACCCCTGGGCTTTCGGATATTGGCAAAGGCTCTTGCTACCCCATAGTGCCTTTTTTAGGCAAGGCTCAAAAGACAAACCCACCTCCATAGGTATCACAAGGGATAAGAAACTAAGAGTAATGCTACTCAACGCCAGAAGTCTAAACCTCAAGATGCACACCGAAACTCTCCTTAGCATGGAGAACATCGATATCTGTGCAGTAACAGAAACCTGGTTCAAGGCTCTCGAGAGCACGCCAGCACTACCAGGTTATACCTCATACCATGCTTTTCGGCCCCAAAACTTGGACCGAACCACAAAAGGAGGGGGAGTATCAATATTCGTCAAAGATACCCACACCTCCAGGTTGGTGGCACAGCACGAAGCATCAGAGACTATCCATGTGCAACTAACAGTGGGTAAAACTGCCTTCCAGTTTATAGCCTGCTACAGACCACCCTCCCAAACCCAGGAACCCCACTCGGCCTTCCTGAGAACACTGGAAAATATGAAGGTCTCTCCAAACACCATTATATTGGGTGACTTCAACTACCCAACCATAGACTGGCAGCATTACTTTAGCTCCAACACCCTAGCCCAAAGGTTCCTAGAATTTATAAACTCAAATGCTATGGAACAACTTGTTACCACTCCCACAAGAGGGGAAAACATACTGGACCTGATCATCACCAACATGGGGACTCTATGCTCCAGACCAGAAGTGTATCCCTCACTGGTAAGATCAGACCATAAACTAATCTCACTGATATTCACATCCCGACCCCACCCCCTGCCCAGAAAACCACAGTGAAAACTTCTCTAAAGCAAATTTCACACTCCTCAAAACCGAGGTGGAATCCTTCAAAGCCCCCGGGCCTCTGGATAATACAGCCCAGACCACAAAATCCTTTATAAACGCATTCTATGAACACCTTCAGGAATGCATGGATCATGCAATCCCAAATAAAACCAAGACCCAATCCTCCAAAGGCAGACATCCTGTCTGGTGGACCCCAGCCATAAACAAACTATACAATAGAAGGAAGAAGCTACTACATGACAGAGCAAAATCCCAAAAAGGGAAGGCATCTCTGATCAGTATTAGCAAAAAACTACGGGCACTCATAAAATCGTCTAAGGCCAGCTTCGAGAGAAAAATTGCACAGGACACTAAGGATAATCACAAGGCTTTCTTTAGTTATGTTAGGAACCTGGGTGGAATTCCCAGATATGCTCAGAATTAGTCCAAAATGACCAAAAATACACGAACCCACAGACATCGCCAACATCCTAGCTGACAGGTTCAGCGCAAACTTCTCCCCACCAAAAGGGCTAATATCTATCCCAGCAGAGTGCTGCCCCCTGACATCTCAGATGCTCAGGTAAGAGCTGCCCTCTCCAAAGCAAGAAACACAGCATCAATGGGACCAGACGGTGTCCCGGCCTGCCCCTACATGAACTCCAAGAAGAGCTAACCCCAAACCTAAAACTACTGTTCAATCTCAGCCTTACTACAGGATATGTACCCAAAGAGTGGCGTACAGCAACAGTGGTCCCTCTCCACAAAGGTGGTGCCTCAACGGATCCTGGAAACTATCGCCCCATAAGTCTCACTAGCTTGGTCTGCAAAGCTATGGAAAGGATCATCATGGACCTTATAAATAAAGATATTGGGGACCTACAGACACTGGATCCTACCCAGTTCGGCTTTGTTAAGGGCAGATCCTGCCTCTTAAACCTGGTCAATTTCTTTGAAACAGTCACCAAGGCCATTGACAAGGGAAGGTGGTCCACACAGCCTACCTGGACCTCGCAAAGCCTTCGATACAATACCCCACTGGCATTATAGATAAGCTCACCAGCTTAAATATAAACCCCTATGTCACTAGATGGGTTGCAAACTGGCTCAAGGACAGAACCCACATGGTTAGAATAGCTGGAGCCATGTCAGACTCCAAACCAGTTACAGTGGCATCCCACAAGGCTCAGTCTTGGGACCTCTTGTTCGGTATATATTTCTCGGAGGTACAGGCCAACATGGAAGGACTGTGGCTGACCAAGTTCGCAGATGACTGCAAACTGGGCACCATAATAGACTCTCCAGCTGACACAAGCATCCTCCAAAAGGGCCTCATAGAAACAGACAACTGGTGCCAGCGCCATGGCCTCAAGCTAAAGGCCACAAAGTGTATAGTCATCCCTTTGGCAAAAACAAGTGCCCACAAATTACCACATAGGTGGTAATCCATTAAGTACAGAAGAAGTAATTAGGGACCTGGGGACCCAAGTTGATAGCAATCTCTCATTTGACAACCACGTGGCCAAAGTGGTTAGAAAAACATTTTATATAGCCCACCCAATCATGAAGGGATTCACATCTAGATCAGGGGAGGTCATCGTGCCTCTTTACTCATCCCTCATCAGGCCCATAATTGAGTACAATGCCTTTTGGGATGTACCTTACCAGACACCTGCAGCAACTGGAAAGACCCCAAAAGTACCTCACCAAGAGGATCAAGGCTCAAACAGATGCCAGATGCTGCCGGTTAAAGAAACTCCAGCTCTACTCAGTGGCATACCGCCTGCTCAGAGGCGATCTGTGCCTGACTTATAAAGCCATGTCCAACCCGGAATTAATGGACATGCTGCACCTCAGAAAATCCAAATCCCATCGAGCTACACGCTCGAGGGACTTAAACCTTAGCACTGAAATAAATAGGACATGCTGGAGGGACAGATTCATAACCCAGAGGCTCCCTTCACTCTGGAATAAAATCCCAGTCCAGGTTAAGCAGAGTCCCTCATTGACTCTCTTCAAGAGGAATCTTGATGACTGGATGGGAGATCGTAGGTTTACCCCGGGTATCACTTCTGTGTCACTTTTAGACAGAAGCGCAGTATACTAACCTCGAAAAAAGGCATAGCAAAATTAATTTAAAATGGGTGGCGAAAGCCATACACACTCTGGCTAGGCTTATAAATGCCCTAGGGCAGATAGCCTAGTATGAACCTATGAACCTATATTGACAGTACTGGTGTATTTAACCATCCTGATCAAAATAGAACATGTAGCTTTAATGTCAATGTGACTTGCAGTAGTGTCCATGTGGTTTACTTGTCTCATTGTTCAGTTTGTACAAAATTCTATGCCGGTAAAACTGACAGAGCACTTAGAGATAGGATTAAGGAACACTACATTACCATATAGGTAAAGGTGATACACTCAGTGCTTTATCTTAACATATCACAGATACAGATATTTCTCACTTTAAGTTTATGGTAATAGGATGTATTTCTGAAAACATCAGGAAAGGTGACATTAGAAATCAAACTGAACTGGAAGCCAAATGGCTAGTCAGACTACGTGGCGACTATGAACATGGCCTGAATGACAGAGTACCTTTGAGACCCAAACTTAAAGCCAGACCATTGAATAGAAGATAGTCTGGCATTTGTTTATTTTGAATTATTATTAATATATACATTCTCATTTTATTGATATATGTTTATATTTTTTATACTGAACTTTGGATGTTTTTATTTTGGTACACACACACAAACACACACACACACATATATATATATATATATATATATATAGTTTATGAGTGTTTTTATGATGTGTGCCTTTGAGAGTAAACTTTTTAGCCATGTGATCTTTTAACTAGTGTATGTAATGAGCTGAACCTTCAGTTGAGATATGCATCTGATGAAGTAGCTTTGCTACGAAAGAGCTTATGCTTTTATTTCTTGTATATTAAAGACGGATTTGTTTTGGAGCCCTTTGGTCATCCTTGGATCCTTTTATATATTTTTTGTGCTACGTAACAGTTTAGTTTGCCTTCAACTTGATTGCTTCCTCGGACCTGCATTTTTATCTGTAGTCCTTGAACCATGTTCCAGACACTCAGCTAAGAACAGTTTAACTCTTCAATATATCTATGCTAGCAAAAAGAAATGCATGTATCTAACTGACTATATTATTCCTACATATATTATAGCAACATAATATGCATTTAACTAGCAAACAGATGTGCACATGCATTTATAAATTTCTAAATATATCTACATCTAACAATGGTCCAATATGTAAAACCTTGAGAATTTAACTCTTTTACTAATAACAAAGGAAGGAAGGATCCACGGACAGACATGAAATGTTGGCAAGATGTACCTTGAAGAAGAAGGAAAAGAAAGGCCAGAGGAAAGTAACTCCTACAAATAGTTCAACAAGTACAGCTATGTAAGTAAACTTACCGTGACAGTAGATGTTTGAATGATCATTGCTGCAGTAGCCGTAGTTATAAGGGTTTATACCCTGCACAGGATATACCAAGCTAGACGGCTTTCAAAGCACATTCAAAGAGCTCAAATCATTATTTAGCTCGAGCTGAGCTGATTAAGTCAGGTTTGGGAGAAAAGCCCTGCAGAGCTTTCATGCCAACTGAGAGAGGGAGACTTATAAGCCCTGAAAAGACACTGCTAGGGGAAAAAAAAAGATCCATGCTCTCACCCTGGCATAAAAAAGATGGAAAACAAAGGGGATGGAGGGAGAAACTACTGCAGCAGTCTACGGTTATGGTCCACTTACTTACACAACTGTACTACCTTAATGATTATGATAAATGCTGCAGCTGCCTTAACTATATCTGTATATTACCATAAGTTTAGTAAAGCTGAGAGGTGAAAGGGGGAGGTGTTCCAGGAGCCCCTGGAGAATGGTCAAGCACAGCCTGTCCTAGACTTGAAAAAGGCATCTAGTCTATTGTGATTTGTAAGGATATGTACAGAGGACCAAGTTGCTGTTTCTAGAATACTTCTAGACTCCAACTCTCTCCAAAAGACATAGATGAAGCTAATGCCCTGGTACAGTGAGGCTGACCCTGCCTGGAATAATTTTGTTGTGGCGGGAATAACAAAAGGTAAAAGCCTGAGACCACCATTTGGAAATAGTCTGCTTTGACACAGGTCGTTCTTTCTTCTTACCTTCATAACAGGTGAATAACTGAGCAGAAGTATTAAAAGATTTTGCTCTATCAAGACAGCACCTGAATTCTGCGGACATCCAAGACTGAAGTATCCGTTCTTCCTAATTTTTCGGTTCTGGAAAGAAAACAGGGAGATGGGACAGACTGCCTTATGATAAACTTAGATACCACTTTAGGCATAAAAAGCAGGATTAGTTCTCAAAAAAGTCCTATTTCAGGGAAGATGAAAGAAGTTTGACCAACCATTATAGCTTTCAAATCAAGGCACTCTTCTTGCAGATCTTAAAACAATCAGCAAAACTGTTTCCATGTTAATAACCTCAAGCCAGCCAGATGAGCTGGTTCAAATGGAGGAAGTTTTAGCTTCACAGAAAATTAAGATCACAAGGAGGAGCCACACATCTTCTGAGAGACTGTTTATGCAAAATCCCTTTCAAAAACATTTTGACATGCAACTACACTGAAAAAGGGGGATCCAATGGGAAGACATGCTGAAATGGCCAAAAAATGAACCTTAAAAGAGTAAGGCAAGCCAAAGGATGATATCTCAAACAAATATTGTAAAACTAGAGACATACTAGTCAGGATACAACCCATATTTGCCTAAAGGCTCCTGCAGCATTAAGTATTATGAACACTTCTACATTTCCTCCACACCCCTCCAGGATAGACACATTCTCTTTGGCTGTTCTATCAAGCCCCCTAACTGCTAGTCAAACTTGGGTCACCGAGGCTGAATTCTGGGATTTATCCTTCCAAACACCAGGTCAGGCATTACTATTTTATAATTTGGACTCTACTTTTCGGCTTGATAAGAAGAGATGGTATTAATCCATACACTTGCATCCACCAATGACTTAAGTTTTAATCATATGGCTGACATGAAAGTTTTAATCATATGGCTGACGTGAAATACTGACCTTCTTTTCTGTTGCTGAGTGTACTTTTTTGAAAATCAGGTATAGTCAGTCTTGTCAAAGCAGCTAGCCTCGTCTGGAAGACATGTTCTGCTTCCTGGAAATAAAATTTCTGTTACTAAAGAATTATACAATAATGCTGCCATTCAGCATTTGCATTAGATGTAGATATGTTGCATTTATGCCACAGCATTTCAAGAATGCACAATATGGACTGCATTTTTTATTAATCTGCTTTTCCATTTGTTAACTAGGTAAGTGAGCTGTTCTACAGACCCTTTTCAGCTGACCCATGCCACAAGGGTAAGGCTAAATGAATACACACACGCATATGCATATATATATATATATATATATATATATATATATATATATATATATATTTATACAGATATAGATGGATATCTAGAGCTATATCTGTACAGATACACCTATACATAAACAGAGAGAGAGAGGGGCAGAGGAAACACAAACATACAAGAAGAGGAAGTGAGACTGCACATTAGCTTTAACAATTCACTCTCTTCCCTATACTTGTTTAAGCTAGCAGTGATTTGATAAAATGGCACACCCAGACACTGTTATGATAAACAAAGAAAACAATCACCTAGATGGAACATATAGAGACAAAACACTGACCAATTAAATTGTTAGTTGCCTGATTTCTTTCTGCTGCAAAGGAGAAAATTGGTGCAGGCCACCAAACCTCATATTCACCCACATATCCCTTATACGTCAAAGTTCAAAAACCATTCAACTACCACCATCACAAGAAGTCATTCAGCAGGGAAAAACTATCAAACACAAACAATAATAAAAATAGTAACATGAGGAAAAACATCAAATGCCAGAAACACCCCCAACACAAATACGTTACTAAATCTGCACAATAATTTTTATTTCTTTTTATATATGTTACATTTGTTAAACAGGTAGGCGAACTGGCCCAGGGACCCCTTTCAGTCATGACACAAGCCAGAGAGGCAAGAAAACACAAAAACTCACAAAAGGTAAGTTTTAGGGTAAAGAAATATTTACATAAAAATGTACCTAAGCACTGGCAGAAACAGTTGTACCTAAAATATAGTTTATCTGTAGAGAGTCCAGTGTATAAGGTTTCAGTTAAGTACACCACACCAGTGGGTCATTATTAAAATTAAGAGCACTTAAGGCTCAAACTGTTTTTCACTTCCAGTTAACAAAATTTAACTTTGAAATACTATAATTTGAAAAAAATATAAACAAAACTACTACACATCTTTCAGAAATATGGCAACAGCTGCAGCAGTTATCAGATTAAAATTAACCACGTAGATAGTACAATCTTTCATAAGTCATATGAGTAAATAAATTAAGGAAATATATAAAAAGAAATAATAAAGAAATCAGGACTGTAACAAAAATTAATTATATCCATTCATTTTACTTAAAGCTTTGTTAACCAGATGAGTGAGCTGGTCTAAAGACCATTTTCAGCCACTTTATAATAACAAAAGCATTAAAATCTTGGGACCTCTGGTATAGTGAGATCATGAAAGGAGTAAAGAAGATCATGCTTTGGCCAGTATGGCGCTATTCAGACATTAAAGTGAGAGCGCCATGTAGAGTTAATTAACTTTATAAGTTTTATATATATATATATATATATATATATATATATATATATATATATATATATATATAAAATGTATGTATACGTTGATATAGCAAATACACCTAACTTGATGAAGCCGAAAGCAAAAAATAAAAGTAAAATGCAAAATTATGCAGTACCCGTACCAAGTCAGCGAGCCCATAATTCCACAGAATGGGTGAACATGGAATCAACAAATCCTGAAAAATCTGATGAGATCTTTCTTACTATTTTTTAAAGAAATGAATGAAACGTATGAATGTTAAAATTGATAACTGGATGAGAGACAATGACCATCATTTAAAAGAAGTTACAGTAGCTGTCAATGAGCATTCCAACATTATAAAATCTACAACACATGAAAATGAGCTCCTGAAAGCTGAAATGTCATCAAATGAAGCAAGACTAGATACGATAAAGCTGACAGATCAAGAGGGCAGATTGAGAAAGAAAATCGCCATTTTGGAGGCATACCTGAGGAATTGAAGGGTTGTGCCTGTAACTCTTAAAATGGCTGAATGGCTAAACAATATTATCTAGTAGAGCACCCATTGGACTGCATGGATCTGAAAGAGGGGGATAAAAGATAGCCATGACAAATTTTGGTGTGATTTGCCACTTATATAAAAAGAAAATGTCACCCTATCCTTGCAAACCATGACTGAAAAAAGTGAACTGTAATGGGGAAAGACTTTGTAGATCAAGATCCTTTGGCAGCTACTCTTAAAAGATGGGCAGCATTCACCCCCATTGAGAGTGGATGCCAAATACAGGGGCCGAAATTCAAACTTCTTTATACAGTCATGCTCAAGATATTTTTTTATGGGTGGCTCTTAAAATTTTGACTATGTCCTAAAGGCTCTGGCAAACAGTGAAAGGAAAGACACAGCAAGATGTAAAGGGCAGTATGGACAGAACTGGCACTGAAGACAGTGCATCAAGGGGAAGCTTTCCCCTATTTAAAAAAAATATTCCTCACTAAAGCACAGAGTGAATATATTACAGGACAAACAGGACAAAACCACAGAAAATAATGATCTCAGA
Organism: Protopterus annectens; assembly: GCF_019279795.1. Classification (NCBI taxonomy): domain Eukaryota; kingdom Metazoa; phylum Chordata; order Ceratodontiformes; family Protopteridae; genus Protopterus; species Protopterus annectens. The sequence goes on from NC_056748.1 coordinate 442,596,173, forward strand.
AAGGAACCGACTTGCTTAATGTTGAATGGACGTTCCATTTTGTCATGGACATAAAGTCTACATTTGTTATTGCTGTTCATGTTTTCTACAAAATATTTTAATTGTGTATAGGAGATGAAGTTTTTGTTTTAAACTGGAACTGGATACAAGGGGATAATGGTATCTATATAATACTGACTTCACCTGACTCAATATAGGTTAAATGTGGCAGGTACAGTGAACGCGGAATTAATGTGTAGTTCAGTTCTATGGAGAAAAGTATGCATGCCACTTGGTAAGTCCCAGATGGAAGGGGGAGTATAAACAAGAAGCATGGTGAATCTGAGAGGTTTAACATGCCCTAAAACCCAAGATAATACACTCAAGTATAATATGAGATATGCCATTGAATGTAAATAACAATAGATAATGCAGCAGCTCTATAAAAAGAATGTGTCATCCATTTGTCACTGTGGGAAACTCTCGCTGATATGAATTTTGGTGAGACTTCCCTTCAAACGTATCAATGTGATAAGAAAGCCTCCTCTACAGGTGGCCAAGATGAAACTCCTCAAGCATCAATTGCCTTCAGAAAAGAAAACACCACCAATTGCTGTTCTCCACAGGAAAGTGCAATTGTGTAAGTTGCATTTACCAGTAAAAGTAGGTGCTTGAATTCTTCACTGCTACAGTAGCCTGTGGGTTGTTTCTTACCATGGATACAGCAACCATCCAGCTTCTCAAAACTCTTAATTCCCACCCACAGGCAAAAAGTACTGAAGATTTTTTAGTAATTTTGGCTGCTTACAGAATTCCCTCCAAAAGGGCTTGGTCTACAAGGAGCCCGAGTGACTGTGTGGGAAGCTGTCTTGTTGCTCAGTCTCTGGAGGGACACTGTTTCATGGATGAGCATGTCATTTTAGAAAAGTTTAATTTTATTATGGCACTTTACAAAGAGTTTGACAAGAGTTTAGCAGCATCATAAACTGTGGTAAATCATGGAGTTGAAAAGTTATTTAAAATGAATGACAATGAATGATTACAGTCTTGTTTTATCTTACTGAAACTGTCGACTGCAGCTCTATGTTGGTGCCTAATTAAATGCAGATGTGTGTACACTAAACACCGAAAATGTGATGAGAGACTTAGGGACACAGGTGGATAGTGGTCTCACCTTCGACAACCACATCGCCACAACAGTTAGGAAATCCTTCAATGTGGCACACCTCATCACTAAGGGCTTTTCATCCAGAAAAAAGGAGGTCATTGTCCCACTGTACTCATCCCTCATTAGACCCATTACAGAGTACAAAGCCCCATTTGGTATGTACCTCACAAGACATCTGCAACAGCTGGAAAGGCCGCAGAAATACCTCACTAAAAGAATCACAAGCCTACAGCAAATGCCCTGTACTGACCGTCTAAAAAAACTCCAGCTATACTCTGTGGCATATCGTTTACTCACAGACAATTTCTGCTTAACATACAAAGCCATGTCAAAATTTGAGCTGTTGGACATGCTACACTTAAAGAAATCCCAATCCCTCAGAGCCACACGCTCCAGGGATCTAAACCTTGTCATCACAATGAACAAAACATGCTGAAGGATAGGTTCCTGATCCAGTGACTCCCCATATTCTGGAATAGACTGCCCATACCTGTCAAGCAGAGCGCCTCCTTGGTGCTCTTCAAAAGGAACCTTGACGATTGGATGGGAGATAGGAAATTCACCCTGGGGATCATGTCAGTCGCCCTGCTACACAGGGGTCCAGGGAAGTAAATAATTTGAGAAGAAATATGCTGGGAATTGTTATGGCTAGGCTTGTATAGGCCCTAGGGCCGACAGCCTAGTACCAACCTATGAAGATGTGCATTTCTTAGTGCTTTGTAGAAAACAAATGCAAAGTAGCTTTCACGTACTGAAACCAATGTCTGACTGCTGCTGATTTAGTGCCTTGTAAAAATACAAAGTTTGGTTAGTGCATATAAACTTTGCAGACTATTAACCTTTTAAACTTTCACGCAGTACTATAAAAATAACTTGTCTACATAACAGACAAGTACAATAATGTGCAGTTTGCAGGGCTGAATGGTGCTCTCCGCTGTTCAAATCTAAGCAGATCTCCCAAGAAATCAAACTACATCTCAGATATATACATTCTTATAAAAGCAGTCTTTTGAAAACTCTCAAAGTCATTACTTTGGTATTATCTGATGTCATGTTTTTATGTAAAAGCAGTCTTTCAAAAATGTCATACACTCTGTTAATAAGCTCCTTTGTGTTCTTGTTTCAAGGTAAATTACATGCCAGTTCAGTAATTTTTTTGCCTAGAACGCGGTTCCTTCCTCACACCTGTGTCCTTATCTGTAGTCCTTAAAGCTTGCGTTAAACACTGAACATTCAGCTCATCCTTATCAGCATTTTTCTCAAGTTGTACCAGCATGTTACAGAAACATGAATGCCGTTTTATTTATTTTTTTCCTTGCTTCTCAGCTAAAAACAGTTTAACCCTTTAATGTATGCTAGCAAACAGAAATGTATGCATCTAACAGAATATATTATTCCTACATGTATTATAGCAACAGAAGTGTATATGTATCTAACTAGCAAACAGGTATACATGCATTTATAAATCTCTAAATATATATCTAACAGGAGTTATACATTTTCTTTTCTTAGGTAGTCACGATTAGCAATGCATTGTTTTTTGGACTTTAGAGAGAGATGTGCCTGGAGTAGGTTGTGCAGAGTCTCAGCACATTTTGGTTGCATCCACCTTTGAAATGGAACTGCACTGAAGGGTCATGCCAGATCTAAGACAAATGCTCTCAGCTTGGAACTGCAAAATTAATCTTTTATTGTTTATGAAACACATTAAAACAGTTGAATTTTATATAATTTCAGGGTTTTTTTTTACTTGGTTGGATCTTGGAGCAGGAGATAATAATCCCATCATTTGGGATGTCTCACTGTTACAACTACAGGGTTACTTAAGTCCCACGCATGAGATTTTGTTTGTGAAACCAGGGAAAAAACAGAGATGATACAAGAGCAGAGGAAATTCAAGATGATGCATAAATAGAGAGAGTATACACTAGTGGGGTTTATGCACTTTTCATCTTGGAACATACCTCTCAACTGTCCAGATTTTTGAAGACTGTCCAGATTTCTGCCTCTTGTTTTTGGTTGTCACTCATAAGATTTTCTGGTAAATCATTGAGGACTGACATCACTAAATGTGAGACATTTCAGTTTCAGATGTCATATCCTTCAGAAAATGCATGCTAATGGAAAATCTTTGATTATATCAACTTTCAAAGTTTATAAGATCAGTATTTAAAAATTGTCCCTATTTTTCATCCTTTGTCCCTCCATTACTTTTGGCTTTGTCCATATTTCTTGTGCTTTCAGGTTGAGAGAAATAGCTAGGAAGTGATAGCAATACAACTCAACCCTAAAATGTGCAAATTTACAATACTGACATGGAATATGAACAGCTTCACAAATCCTACCATTACAGGAGACACAACTAGGGGACCCAGAACATGGAAAGGTAATGATCCAGGGCTATAAGGTCCTTGGAGGCTCCGGTTATGTGGGTGCAAGGAGATGAGAAGTAATATTTCTAAATTGAAATAACTTTCCTCTTAGAAAAGCTGGGTCAGTAAAAAGGATGAACAAGGGAGATATGTGGCTGTAATAACGGGAAACAAGGTAACTTTAATTGCTATATTTAAAACCAAAAAACCTGATTATTACCTTCAGACAAGTAATGCTTAGCTTATTATATTTTCAAGAAGGAAAGGACAGTTACATTAGTTGCACTCACCTTAACAAGAGATGTTTAAATTCCTCACTGCTGCAGTAGCCTTTTGGCTATACGTGTTGTATCCTACCTATGATATGACAACTGCCCAGCTTCACAAAGCTGTGGCTCCCTCCCTCCCACACCCACCCTCAGACTGCTGACTGGTCAGCCTATAAGTAGGAAATCAGTAGTCAGAGGTATAGCAATCTTTAGGACTTACCTGCCCATAACAACAGAAAGAGCTTACTCATCCTGAACGTCTAATGATATAATTGTAAGCAAAATGTTACATTTCAACAAGTAACTATATACAAAAGGAGGATAGTGGGTGGGTGCCAGTACTGCAGCACTGATGAATTAGAACATCTACTGTCACGATAAGTGCAACTTAAACAACAGTACTATGTTCATCATTCTCACTGCTGGAGTGGACTTTCGGCTACAATGAGTTGATTACCAAAGTCTATCCAACCTGGGAGGTGGACAGAAAAGGTTCCAGAATCCCCTAAAGAATTGTCTTAGCAAAGCCAGTCCTGGTCTTGAAAAAGTAATCCACTTTGTAACGCTTTGTAAAAGTATGTACGGGGAACCATATCACTGACTCTATAAGGCTTTTAGATTTCATCCTTTCGAAGATATCAAGGCTCTAGTAGAATGTGCCTTGATTTTGCCTGGAATAGATGTACCATGATGTGTATAACAAAAAGCTACAGCAGAGGACAACCACCTGAAAATAGGCTGTTTTGACATGGGTCGTCCCTTTTTTGTCCCATTATAAGAAATAAACAGCTGATATGCTTTTCTAAAGGACTTGCTTCTATTATGACAGTACCTGAGCTGTCTCTGCACAACCAGAGTATGTAGAATCCTCTCTCCCTGGTTCTGAAGGTCTGGACAGAACTTTGGAGATTGATGGCTTGATTCAAATTAAACTCCGAAGGAAGTCGGGGCATAAATGAGGGACTTGTTCTTAATGAGACCCTATCTACCTATCTTGAGAGCCTGCAGGTCAGATCATCTTTTTGCAATGTCAAAGCAATGAAAGTTACAGTTGCTCATGTAATGAAACTTAAATCTGCTTGGTGAGCTGATTCAAAGGGAGACATAGTTAACTTTCCCAGCACAAAGTTAAGAGCCCAGGAAGGAGCCACTTTGTTTTCTAGGTGGCCTAATAGGTAAAATTGTTTGAGAAACTGTTTTACAAAAAAAGACAAGAAAGGGGAAACTCCATAGAGAGACAAGCTGAAATGGCTGCAGGATAACTGGCATTGGAACACTCCAAATAAAAAGGAAGACAGAATCCTGCCTGGGCCAAAAAGGAATAAATGCAATGTCTTTTGGACAGCCCTTCTGAATCTTTAGAAGTACCCCGGATAACAGTGGAAAGGGTGTAAATGCATAACAGAACCTTTTCAACAACAGGAGTGAAAATGCATGTTTTTTCCAGGCTTGCTTGCAAGGAGCCCTGGAGAAGAAATTGTTCAGCTGTCTGTCTGTCTTGAAAGGAGGAAAAAGATCGATGTGAAGTACTCCCCATACGTATAAATTTCTGGAAGACCTATCTTGCTCAGCTGCAATTTGTGAGGATCTGCATTGATCCTGTTTAGATTTTCTACAACTACATTTTGCTCTGACAGAATGCAAGATGCACGGGGGGTTAAGGAATGCTGTAGAGCTACATCCCAAGCAATTACAGCCAGCTTGCACTGAGGGTAAGATTTGATGCACCCCTGTTTATGTGCCACATCACTGTGGTATTGTCTGTAACCATCTGCATCTTGGGGCTCATAGGTAATTAAGAGATTTAAAGGCATGGATCACAGCTAGTATCTCTGACATGTGTGTGCTTTGTTGTATCTGTGGAATTTAAAAGGCCTTGCAACTTTACTCCCATCAAAACTGCTCCTCAGGTAAATCTGAGGTGTCTATGCTTAGCGACTAGCTTGGTGTGAGAGAAGAAAATGGACTGTCTTTACCATTGCTGTTCCTTTCTGACAAAGCCCAAAACTGGAACCCGAAATTCTAGTGGATGCAAATAATTTTTTTTTATTTTTCCATGTGTAACCTGGTGAATGGAAACATAAGAACTATAGAAGCCACAAATCCCTGTATCCTTAGAAATTCTCTTGCAGATGTCTGAGACTGACTGGAGAAGCTCAGGAAAGATTCCAAATTAAAATCCACCTTCTGTGAAAAAAAAGCCTTTTGCTAACAGGTGTCTATAAGGTACAGTAAAAACCCAATTCTTTGAGATGGAGCCAAGGATTTCTGTACAGTTATCTGAAATCCCAGAATGGTAAGAAGAGATGAAATTCATGTTAAGGACTCTTGACATCTGGGAAAATTCTCTGCATTGATAAGTAAGTTATATAAATAAAATAAATATGTGAATGTCATGCAATCTGCAGTGAGCTATCATTGGGGCAAGCACTTTGTAAACACTCATGGAGCTGTAGGTAACTGAAGGGATGTAATGCAGAGAACTGATAAACCGACCCAGACAGAGATAATTTGAGAACTTTCTTGAAGCTAGTTGCTATAGGAATGTAATAAGCATCTTTAGATCTAATGTTACCATGACACTCAAGGGGAAAAAGAGATTTTATACACACCCTGAATTAACGTCACCCTTTCATCAAATAGTTTGTGGAAGCAGAACAGTCAAATAAAACCTCCGTATCAAAAGCAGAATTCAAATTTCAAGATTACTTCATCAGAAATCTTTGGTTATGTGCCCAGGCATATCTCTTCAAATTTGTGGCAGTAGCCCTAGTCACAGTATCTGCATAATCATATACACTCTTCAAAGCATGTTTAGATACTTTAGAAAGATTAGAAACAATAGGATTTGGAAAGGAGTTACCTCCTAACAGAAGTGTGGCAGAGTACTCCCTCAAACTGTCCACATAAAACTGTAAGCTAAATTGGAAGAAGAGAACATTCTCATGAAATCTGTACCATACTCTGTCTTCTTTTTCCACAGAAGAGTGGTGCGCAGGCGGACAGGTAGAGACCCCAGCTGGGTCAGATCAAAGATGAGAAAATTAAAAAGTTTGTTAGTCTGACACTTTGTAATGTCTGTTTTTAATTTTGGGGATCTAAACGTTGACAGTCAGGATAGGTGTAAAATAAACTATATATATTATATACATATATCCACTTGCAACATATCATAATATCTTCTCAACACAAAGGCAAAATCCACTTGTTCTCAGAAAAACACCTAATTCATCCTGGAAATAGTCTGAGGAAAGAAAATTCCTCCAAAGGAAGTAATGAGGAGCATTTTTCCTCAGAATCAGAGATATGGGCTTATGAATCTTAAGAAGAGGAAGCATTATTTCTGTCCATCTTAGAATCCGCTGACAAATTTCCTTTAGGAATTTTTTTATTGGCATTGATCTCACGAAGGATTTCTAAGCACCAGCAGTAGCAGCCTGTAATAACTAAAAACCACAATAAAATGAAAAAAACAAAAGAAATAGGAATAGAACAAACTAGTGACCACCAAATTATTTTATTACTCCTGACGTCTCATCCTCAAGCCTTCATGGAAGATAAAAACATGAGAAATGTCCCATGTATATATACCATAACTCATTATTCAATAAAACAATTAGTACAACAATTAAAACATATTAAGACCCTTAAAGCAGCAAGATTACATTTTACAACAAAATTTTTCAATTAAATTCTGGATTCATGCCCTTAGTGTCAAACATAAGAATGTAAAGTGCTTCTTTATAAAGTAACTTATTATTCATACAGGAATCAAAGGGAACTTTATCAATTCTTTCTAAAACCTGTGCCTTGTAAACCTGTTACAGAACTTTGATGTGCATTTTGAAAATGCACTGCTACTGAACTAGATTCTTTAACATTAATTATGTCTCTGATATGTTCCAACAATCTCACTTTGTTTGTCCAATATAAACCTTATCACAAGGGCACTTCAAGGCATAAATAATGCCTTCTGTACTACATTTAAAACTACCTTTAACATTAAATTTCCTTTCATTAATATATTCAAAACTATTAGTGACATATTTACAAGCTTTGCACTTACCACAAATCTGAGTACCTACATAAGAAATAATGGGATCTAAATTAACTGGGGGCATGATAAATTTACCTTTAACTAACATTTTGCAAACTTCTCCCCACCTTATAAGATACTTTAAGTTGCTTAGGGAGCCATGGACTTCCTTTTTAGATTGAAGAATTCCAATAATATTTTACTAAATTAATCAAAGTACCACTAAAACAACTGTATATAGCCTGTAATAACTGTCTGGTAAAGGTAAGAAAACCATCTTTACAGACAGACACCACATCTTCAGATGAACAATGTCTAAGATTTTGTTTTTTTTTTCTTAACAGGTAACACCCTGAAAGAAGACAGACAAAGAAAATGGCATTTCAGTCCTGTCAAGAGGTCTCTTTCCCTAGTTATTTCAAGAAGCACCTCCCAGAGTGTCTCCCAGCCCCAAAGATGATGGTTCTTCCATGCCTGCATCAGATAAAGGAACAGGCGAATGGCTGAGCCCCGGTCCATGGTGGCTGACAGGATTACACCACAGGAACCTAGAGAGGCAAGTGACTGGTTTGAGGAACAGTTGGCCACTGCAGGTTCACTAAGTAATGGCTGAGGCACTGTTTGATCCCACAGTGGCAGCAAGGGGTCTTTATTATGCTGTTTCTTCGTTTTATGTACAGTGGGAGGAGAACCAGCAGGACTGGAGTAAGTATCCATGCTGCAGCAGAGGAACAATTCTGAATACCTGCAAGTAGAGCTGAAACAAGTCAGTCGGACGGTAAGCTGTCAAACAAGTGTTCATACAATTCTCACGCACACACACACACACACACACACACACACACACACACACACACACACACACATCTTCCTTTTCTATAGAAGCATAATCAAAAATGCACTAAGCACTTTTCCCAAAAGCATCCTGACAGAAAAAAATAACAGGTAAGCTGTAATGCAGTGTACACAAGACATTAAACTCCTTAACATGTTTTCTGCCCTGTTAAAACACTTCCTGATCCTTAAAAATAACACATACAGTTTAAATGTTTGCAAAAGCAGTACATTTAAAACAAAAATAGTCCCCAATTCATAAAATAAACCCATAGCTAAAAATAGTAGTCCCTGACAAGAAATATCTGATATTATGAAAAAGTACCAGGTTTCTTAAAGTGGAAATACTGCTTTTAGACACAAAAAAATATATCAAAATTATCTTAAAAGGGGAAACAAATTATTTGTGGAAGGGCTCCACTAAGGGGACACATCTGCCAGAAAAAGAAGTTTTGAAGGCCGACTGCTGCTACTGTGAAGCTTCAGAGCTACTTCCTCTTGAGGTGGCAACAAAGTAATGAAGACGATTTCACTCTGACTGCTGATTTTCATAGATTGGTAGACCATTACTATGCTAACCCAAGGGGGCCTAAGCATAACAAAGTTTTCCCAAAAGAATGATGATGTCTTGTATCCAAATAAAACATTGAGGGCCAGGCATTTATAAGCTACCTCTATCCATAAGGAACATGGGTGACAGGCCCAGTGTAAATTTCCTATTCCCCATCCACTTGTCTAGGTACCCTTCTATATGCTGACCAACCAACAGTCAGAGTGAAGGTGGAGGCACCAGCCTGAGCTTTGTGAAGCTGGCCAGGTATATTCTAGAAAGAATAACATCCATATAACCAAAAACAGTGGGAATGATGAACATTATTTCTTATGTTTACTGACTGGAACATGATTTTCCATGAAAAATGTCAACGGGGACAAGGGAAGGGTAAAAAAATAACAAAGCTTAAGAAAAGATGTAAGAAATTCTTGCATATGATGGGACTGATAAATTTGGCAAATCTTAAGCAGCTTCAGCCATCTAAGGAATACGCCTTTTTCTCAGTGAGACAGTCACTGGTCAAGGACAGATAAAATATCGGTCACCAGTGAACATAGGGAGTTATAGTTAGGGAAATTTATTTTATTTCCATTTGTTTAGCAGGAAAGTCTGACTGGGTCAAAAATGGCCCATTTTCAGCGGCGGCCGAGGGAGAAAAGCTCCACAGAATTATAATGTAGTCACAGTACAATAATCATATCAGAGTACATTGTTTTCACAGTACAATAATAATATCAAAAGAAATACAATGTATACAGAACAATATTCAAAAAAAGGATGCATATGAAGGAATTAATACGAGGCAACACAACAGTAAAACTAAAAGACTAAGGAATATGAAATTAGTATAAACAGACTGTACAATAAACAGACTGTACAATAATAAAGAGAACTAGGAAAAATGTTCAGGGGCTAAGGAAACAATTGCCTAAGGACAAAAAAATAGCAGTAGCAACTGAAAGAGGAGCAGGAGTATAGTGGAAGGAGTAATTTGAGTAAGGAATACAGGGGGGCAGGGATGAGGTGATAAGCGATGGGAAGGAGAAATTTGCCTATTTAGTGCAGGTAACAAGGATTAGTCCAGGAGCAAAGCCAGGAGTTATTGAGATATTTCCTCAGCAGCTATTTAAATTTGGGAGTGTTAATAGTGCTGAGTATATACTGAGGTATGTCATTCCAGGCTTTGGCTAGTTTGTATGAGTATAGGGACTCCCTGTAGCTGTTGTTTGACTTGGTGACCTTCAGAAGTAATTTATTTGAAGACCTTAGTATTCTATTATTAGAGTAGGGCTGTACAAGCCATGTAATAATATCAGGCCATACATGAGGGCTCTCATGAGTTACCCCAGCAAAGATGCAGGGAGTGAGAATTTGGAGATTCGCTTCATGTTATCTAAGGTTTGAGCATTTTAATAAGTAGGCATGAGGCATAACGCAAAGGCTATAAGCGAAGCTCGGGTCAGTACAGCAATGGGGCAAAATAATAGATGAATTAAAGAGGTGTTTCAGCACCACTTTGTGCTTTAGAGAAAAACAGATCAAGAGAAAAGAGTACTTATTCTGAACATATTTACAGAACTACAGAAGAAACAACCTAATTTAACAGTAAATGAGAGGTTTAAACTTCAGTCACTTTGAAGAAGATGCAGGAGATAGTAGATAACAGGATTTTAATGTAAAAAGTAGCTGTCAAAGGTATGTATTAAGCTAAAATGACAAGAAGTATTAAATCCATAGAAGGAAGGATAACAATAAAAAAACAAGCAGATTTATCAACTGAAGACAGAAAATTCAGAAAACTTAGTAAGTGCAGAGAAAGATAATTAAAACAGAGATTACTATGAAAAGTCATGCACTGCTGAGCTAGAGGATGAAAACATTAATGAATGGGTGGGATGATATTTAAGATTTTACCTATATCTAGATTGTCTGAGGAACAATAAGAGGGGTCATATAGAGAGGGGTCCAAATGGAGAGAGGGTTCTGAATGGAGAGATGATAAATCAGCAAGCAAAGGAGAGTAGTGTTGCTGGTACTGAGTTCATCCTCAGATCTTGGTGAATACCTTCAAAGGTGAACCCTGTTTTTCACAAAATCTCACCACGACAAAACTGAGATATAGACTGTATTTTATATAGCGTACATCATAGACAGAAGTAGATTAAAAAATAAAAAAGATAGCTAGGTGCACAAACACAGGATAACAAAAGTGCCCAATTCTGGAAGATGCACTGGTGCCAGGACTGGAAAAAATGGCAGAGTAGTATCTGCAAGACACCGAAACATTCCTACAAAGGGGCTAGGCCAGGCCCAGGGGGAGGATGGCTCCCCTGTTACAGAAGAAAGTAGTAGTCCAAAAAAAGCACAAAAACTGACAGGCCAAAAAACAGCCATAAAGATGATAGAGTGGACTATTGAGGAAAAGAAAGAAATTGTAAGTTATGTACTTACCACAGCTTGGCATCTGTGTTATCCATTTTCATTCTTCGTCTAGACTTCAGATCCAAGCCTCAAACTCCTCCCTTTAACCCATAATCCCTAGACCATCCCTAAATCCTCAGATTGAGTTTGCTGATATATATATATATATATATATATATATATATATATATATACATATACACACACACACACACACAAAACTGCTTTCACATAGTAATAAAAATAAAACATAAAAGATGTTTAATATCCTGAGAAGGATCAAATCAAAAATGGATGGGTTCTGGATATATATCTAGGAAATCTTCCAGGAACAAAGGAATGGGGATGGATGGGGGGGGGGGTGAGGAAAACAAAAATGGACTTCATAGATGCCAAGTTATGGTAAGTAAATAACTTATAAATCTGATTTTGCCCTTTTCATTCTTCCTCACTAATGTGTCACAGTCCCTAGTTACATAACTCTTGGGCAGCTTTCATGGAAGGATATGATGGAGCACTGCTGAACCAAAAGCTGCTCTGCTTCTGGAAATAATGTCCAACTTGTAATGGGTAACACAATTATGAATAGTAGACCAAGTGGCTGCTGCACAAATATGGTTAACAGAAGATCTGGAGGAAAAAGCAGCTTAAGTCATCTTGAATGGGCTTTAAGTGGGTGAGGCACACTGAGACGTTCTAAACAGTAAATCACTGAAATGCAATCAGTAATCCATTTAGCCAAAGTGACCTTAGGCAGTGCCTGTTCCAAATGATTAGAAGAGGACGACACAAAAAAGCTGATCAGACTTTCAATTTTGTTTTGTTCTGTGCTGATAAAAACATAGCTGTTGATGCACATCTAAAAGGTGTAGCATATATTCACCTTTGTATGAAAAATTGGGAAAAAATACAGGGAGGTGAATAGATTGGTTAAGATTTAACTCAGTGGCTACCTTGGGCGTGAAGGAGGGATTAGTTCGAAAGGGTTACCCTATCTTTGTGGAAGACAATATAAGATGGTTTCACTGATAAAAACTCCCTTCATGAAATCTTTACATAGATTAGTAGAGGTTAAGAAAAAAATGTTGGTTTCCTAAGTGAAAATTAGACATTGCCGCTATAGCTGGAGCTTAATCCTGGAAAAGCTAGCTCCTTGATCGAAGAAGAGGCTAAGGAAAAGTAAAATGTCTGGAATTGAAGCTGAAAAAGGGTCAATGTTCTCTTTGCAAGCCCATATAGAAAATCTTTTCCACTTACTTTTGTACAGCATTCCTCCTTGTTGGTGATATACACCAGACCAATGACAAGTTGTCTGTGTGTTTAGCAATGGTCCCCTAGAGGGAGGTCATCCTGAAAGGCTTGCAACAACAGGAGGACTGCTCTTATCTCTACGACAATGATATGTAACTTGGTTTCAAATAGGGACCATGTGCCTTGGACCAACTTCCCATTGTAATGCCCCTCCTACTCCAACTAGGAAGTATCTGTGGTCACTGTGGCTGTTGGTGGGGGAAGAGAAAATGGCCTGCCCAAGCACAGGTCCTGGCACTGAAACCACTAATGAACATGAAGTTTGCAGATTGGTGTGAGTTTTATTGGCACAGAAACAGGATTATGATGAAATGACCACTGAACTGCTAACGTCCACTGGGGTGTCCTCATGAAAAACCTAGCCAGGGGGACTAGTATTATTGCTGCTGACATGGATCCCAATACTTGTAATACCAGCCTTACAGGAGGAGAGGGTGAGATAACATGTCCTGTTTCGCAAGGAAGGCTATTCTGCATGTTGGATGATAAGCCACAATGTGCAAGGTATCTAGTTGGGTTCCTGCAGCAGAGTTTGAGATGTACATCAGATAATCTCTGAATTGAATCCATTGATGCTTGGTTGGTCAGTAAGGAGCTAATCGTTTAAGTACGGAAACACCTGGAATCCTTTGAGTCTCAAGTGAGCTGCTACCCTTGCCATGCACTTGGTGAACACCCAGGGGGCTGTGGTGAGACCAGTGTTCTGAACTGATACTGACTGGCTCCCAGCCAGAAGTGCAGAAACTTCTTCAGCATATGTGTATCTTTATTTGACAGTACGTGGCCTGGAACTCTATGGAGCACATCCAATCGTCTTTGCACAGAAGTGGCAGAATGGACTGTACTGTAACCATTTGGAAATTGGACTTCTTTACATATTGATTCAGTTTGCTTAGATCCAGGATTGGTCCGAGGTCCCTTGTTTTCTCTGGCATGAGAAAGAAGCAGGAGTAAGTTCCAAATCCGATCTGTTTGGCTGGGACCTATTGAATGGCTCTTTTTTGAAGCAGCTTTTGGACGTCTAGGGCTGCTAACTCCCTTCTGACTGGGTGGAACATTGGGGAGTTTCTTGTTTAGTCATGTAGGAAGAAGGTAAAAGGGAATATAACAGCCTCTGGATATAATGGAAAGGACCCATTTATTTTGTGTAATACTTGTTCAGGCTTCTGGGTGCAGTTAAAAACATCCCCCTGATGACTTCCAGAGAAGAGCAGATGGGCGGCACTTCAGGAGCAATGACAGGACATGTCAGGAAAGGAATCCCTAATCCCCTGGTTCGGAGGACCCCCTCTGTCTCTAGGGTGACGTCTGCCATTGAAACCTCCTCCTCTGCCTCTGGAAGAGGAATCCCCCTGTGAGTCCTGGAAAGGTGCCTGAGACTTACGGAACCACATTTTCTTGCCACCTTGTTGGTTCCTGGAGAAAGCACGTTGATGGGTAGAAAACTTGATTCCAACAGCAGACAGGGTCCTTCCTTCCTTCCTGTTCGCTGTGTGTAATTGTTTCCTTGATTGAAGGTCTAAAAACAAAAAAACATCAAAAGGGACATTAACAAAGGACATCTTAAAGGGTTCCATGAAGTTGCTGAGCCTCATCCAGGAATGTTGCTGTATGGGTATGCCTGAACCAGCTGCTCGAGAGGCTCCTTCCGCTGCACAGGAAATTAGCCTCATCGATGAGTTAACTACAGACAAAAGAGTGGACAGCTGCAAAGAAACTTTAAGGTCATCTGCCGACATGGACTCAATCTGAGAGCTCTTTGATCGAATCTCTCTGCAAATGGGTCAAGTGGGCCATAAAATTCATCGACCTCAGTGCAAACATAGCTGAGGCATAAAGGCTTGTTCAGGGGATAGACAGTGCAGCTCTGCCGTGCTAGCTCCTTCTTTGTGGCTGCTGCCATAACCTAGCATCCATAGCAACTCCCTTACTCCAAAATTGCCAGTTGGCAGGTAGAGACAGAATTTTATTTGGACATTTCGGAACCGGTTCAACAGTGTCCGGTTCCTTCAATACCTGGTGGGAGACAAGGTCGATAAGCTGATCTACCTGGGGCCGGAGGTCACCCAAGATGTAAACTGGCCATCCCCGAAAGCCTCCAAAAATACAGTCTCCTCAGGAGAAGGATTTTGGGAGGACCATCTACCTTTTTGCCTAAAGATTTCCATGATGTCCCCAAAGAAGACATCATCAGCTGGTGAACGGAGGTATCCTTCCCCTTCCTCAAAATCTGTGTCCTCTGTGGGGACTCCATAGGGGAGTCTATGTGCCTCTTTTTGCACAATCTCTTCTGAGGAACCTCTTCAGTGGGGTGGCCTAGGGAGGTATTGGAAGAAGAGGGGACTCCCTGTGTGGGACATACATGGAGACTTTCTGGAACTGGCTGACCCAATGGAGCAGGAATGATGGGCTCAGCACTCAAAACACATGGGGGACGGGAAGTAGGAATCAAGACAGAAGAAGACAGTTCTCTGGCTGCAGAGAGAGCCCTTTCTACAACCCAGAAGGCTGCTGGACCCAGAGAAACCTCTCCCCAGCCCCTCAGAGCCAAAGCGACCGATAAGAGGAAGTGGGGGCAGCCCCATATCTGCATCGGCTGGGGTGAATCAGACCAGAGCTGTCTACAGCCGAGGCACCATGGGGAGGGGAACAATCTGAACAAATCAGAGCCAAACTTTGCCCCTCAGGCTCAGTACAGACCTCTCAGATCAGAGACCCACTCTGATTCAAAGAAAACTATATAGAACTGGTCAGGGTGACTGTCAGATCCGAAGTCAGGGACTACTTAGGATCCGATGACATGCCTCTTGGGGATCTTGAACCCTTGGGCTCTAAAACCTGAGGACAGATCATAGAAGGAGAAAGTCGCTGTCTGACTGGAGACCTCACACATCCAGTAAGGGAAGGAGCTGGAATGCCCCCTTCTGAATTTGAGCCCTAATGAACTTCCACATCATCCTGTCCATATCAAGAATGGAGAAGCTCTTGGAAGACCAAGACGAGGTTGGTGGAGGGTGGTCTCGAGGGCTTGGTAGGTGTTTGAAAAATCTTGGGTGGCAGCGTTGGAGACCCTGCCTGTAAAGCCAGGTCTGGGGTATTGCCTCTAGCTGTTGGATCAGAGGTCTTAGGATCCGACACTGGGACAGATCAAATAGGTGAACTGGCACTGGGAGCTGAAAACATCAGATCTGAGGAAAGGGCAGGAGTTGAGGCTTGAAGAAGAGAGGTTGGATCCAATACTTTTCTCAGTTTCAAGGATGACTCCAAAGAGGAGGAAGGAGACCTGCGGTGTCTCTTCCTTGGCTCTGAAACTGCCTGTTTAGTGGGGGGGGGGTTGAGCCCCAGCAGGCAATAACCCTTTGATAATAAGTTTGTTTCTTCGATCCAAGAGGGCTCTCAGATTGTAGGTACTGCACACTGAGCATGAAATGTCCAGATGGTCAGCTCCCAGAAAGTATACGCACTTTTTGTGGGCATCAGAATTTGGGATCTTATGCCCACAAGAAGTGCACTTTTTGAAACCAGGTTTATCTGGTTTCTCAGACATCCTAAATCACACACACACACACACACACACACACACACACACACACACACACACACACACACACACACACACACACACACACACACACACACTGAAGCTAATAAGAAAGCAACTAACAGATACACTCAGGTCCCTCACACCAACAAAAACTAAGACACGAGCCAGACGAAAAAAATGAATTTAAACTAACACACTTTTTTTTTTTTGAAACAGTACACACACCAAGGAAAGAGAACTAGTCACCTAATCTAACTACCTAATACATGCACACACTATTTGAAACAGTACACACACTAAAGTTAACTAACAAAGCAAAAACTAAGAATGGAAAACAACTACCAATGGGGAGAAGCAACTCTTAACAGTATTCTAAGAAAAGGAACACTAATAGCAGACAAGAATTAAAAAAAAAAGCACTTAGTTGCAAAACTGAAGAGACGCTTGATCTTCCATTTGACTGGAATGGTGGCAAACAAGATCTATGGGCTTAAGGATAAGGTTATGACGGGTAAAGGGAGAAGCTTGAGGCTTGGATCTGAAGTCTAGAGGCCATATCAGACCTGACGGTTGGATCCTAGACCAAGCAGTGAGTAAAAATGAAAAGGACAACATCAGATTTATGTGCTGTTACTATTATGCAAGAAATCTGGAATCTCCAGACAGAAGATACACAAGAAGATTAACAGAGAAATTAGAGGAAAGAAAAAAACTTGCACAAGAAAAACTGTCAAAAGCTTCAAATAAAAATCTGAATTCATTAATACAACAGATTTATGAAAAGCATTATATAGACCAAGAAACCCTTGTCCGTTTGGAAAAAAGTGACTAAGGAAGTGCGAAAATATAAAGAACAAAATCTAGAGATTTTTGAAAAGTATAAAAGAAATATGGACATGGGAAAGAAAGCAAGATCTGATATGGTGCAATATTTATGTAAAGGAAAAATCAATACAAAAAATAAGATCATAAAAAGGGAGCGTAGAACAGAAGATTAGTACAGTAGAAGTTAAAAAATAGAAGTTGAATTTATGGAATACTTTGGAAGTGAAGGATTTAGTGCAGAAAGTCTAAAAAGTTATGTACTCATCATAACACGTTCCACCTGTGTTGTCCATTATCATTCTTCCTCAATTGTTGCTGGGTTCGGAGCTAATCCTTGGATCCAGCTTGGACGTTACTAAAGCTTGTGATAACCAAAAACTTCTCAAGCTTCTCCCTTATCCATAATGCACCAACTCCTAACATACCTCAGATCTTGTTTGCTGATTTTACCAGAAGTATTATACATAAACATGCAGTGTTGGGAGGGTGGCCTAATGGTTAAGGTGTTTGCCTTACAAACACAAGGTGCAGGGTTTGAATCTCACAAGGGATAATTGGCTAGGCTTAAAATGGCTCGCAAGGGCAGTTAGCCTAGTACTAACCTATGAACCTATGAACAAATAAAGGATAAATAAAATTGTATGTGCCCTGTAGAGGAACTATATCAGGAGCTCAATCAAAAGGACAGTGGTGTCTTTATAACATCTCATTCATCTAGAAGTTGGTAGACAATAAGGGATAGGGGTCGGTAGGCGAAAAGATGAGGAAGAATGAAAATGGACAACACAGCTAGAACATTACATGGTGACTACATAACTTCTTTATCTGATGTTACCAACTTTTATTCTATACTCAACTGTTGGGACAGAGTCCCAAGCCACCTAGAATCCTGGCTGGACTCTAAAGGAAGGATATTCCTGAGCACAGTTAAACCAAATGATGCTCTACCCCTCAAGGCCAGATCTAATTTGTAATGAGTAATGGACTTTGACAGGTTTTGGTAAGTTAGGACTCAATTTATTATAGATAAAAGAAATACAATCAGTCAGCCATCTGGCTAAAGTCACTTTTGCAACTGGTTTACCCAATTTCACATCTGCAAAGGAAACAAACAACTGGTCTGTTTTTCTGATTTCTTTTGTCCTGTGCACATAAAAGCATAACTGTCTATGAACATCCAATAAATGCAACATGTACTCACCCGTATTTCTGAATTTAGGAAAGAATACTGGCAAATGAATGCACTGACTGACACTGGATTCTGACACCACCTTGGGAAGGAAAGAAGCATGTATTCATTGTGTAACTATCCATATGAAAAATCAAGTAGGATGGTTTTGAAGACAAGGCTTGAATTTCTGAAATTCTTCTAGCTGAGGTAATGCCTACTAGAAAGACAGTTTTCCAAATAAGAAATTTAAGTTCACAGTTAGCCGCTGGTTCAAAGGGAGAATGTACTAATGTCTGCAGTACCAAGTTGAGGTGCCATGGTGGAGTAGGGTCTTTAAACGGAGGTCTCAAAAGAAGAGTGCCTCTCAAGCATGCTCTGCAGTTTAGCAGAGGCTACTGAAGAACCTTCAAATCCAATATGGAAATTACATATTGTTGCTAAATGAACTTTAATGGCAGAGGAACTAGCGCTTTCTTTAGAAAGTAAAGCTAAAAATTCAAGTATGATATGTATCGGAGCTGAAAAGGGATCCATATGATGTTGTCGTGCCCAGCAAATAAATCTTTTCCTTTTACTTGAATAGAGTTTTTGTGTTTTGGGTTTATGGGAAGATAAAATGATATGGCAGACTGGGGAAGACAGCATTGATTGCCTGGCTATTGACATAATTGGAGAAACCAGGCCATAAGCTTCTGGTTTGAGATATTGGGGTGAATCGTGCCTGTCTGGTGAGACAGGAGGTCTGGAATCAGATCCAGAATCTAAGGTTGGTAAATTTGATGAGGCCATAGAAAAGGGAACCAAACCTGGTAAGGCCAATAAGGTGCAATAAGGATGACTTTGCTCTTCAACCTGGCAGCTTTCTGCAGAAATTTCAGAGTTAATGGAATCGGCAGGTAAGCATAAAGCAGACTGGGAGGCCAACCGTGAAGTAGAGCATCCCTTGGTGATTCCCCCTAAGGGGGGTGGGGATTAGAGCAAAGTAGCTGCTGCATTTGTTGTTTAAGGGAGAAGCAAAAAGGATAGCAGCAAGGCTGGTCCCCAGTGATGAAAGATCATTTGTGTCACTTTTTTTTTTTTAGAGAGACCACTTGTGAGGTCGAAGAATGTACCTGCTCAATTTGTCTGCTATTACATTGGACTTGAATTGCTATGAGAAAGCGGTTGGATGAGATCGCCCATTGCACACAAGGGGTATGATCTGGTCCCTCCTTGTTTGTTGATGTACCAAACTACTGACATACTGTCTGTTTGAACAGCAATTGCCCCTGAAGGGAGAGCATTCTGGAAGACCTGCTATGCTAAGAGCACTGCTCTCATCTCTAGGACATTTATATGCAAGTTGGTGTCTTAGCAGGACCAAGTACTTTGGACTATTTTCCCCAGAAAGTGCCCACCCACCCAAACTGGGAAGCGTTCATGGTCACTGTGATGATATGGGCAAGTGCCAGCATAGCCAGCTGGAGTTTTGTAAAGAATGCTATGTCCTTTGAATATCAAACTGATTTACACAAGATGGTTGTGTTACACATGTATTACAACTGTATGTCATTTACATATTAAACTGATTTTGTGCAGATGCTTGTGCTGAAAATGTATTTGTGAGCTTTGCTTGTGTTGAAACGTATCAAGAGTGCACCCTTCTGAAATGGAGAGAAATGTACATGTATTATTGTAGTTGAATTAAATGTATATGTTTTCATTGCAGATACTGGCACAACAGAGGTTAACTTTAAGAAAAATATGAGCTGTTAAAACAATAAAACGTTACCCCACAGTGCTGAACAGGACCAGAGATGATAGGTCTGGGAAAAAGCCTTTGTTCATTAGCTCAGTGAAGAGGGGAGGGCCCCACGCACTGTCAAACATTTTATGTGTACTGCGGCCATCTGTGCTAAATTCTCATCTCAACTTCAAAGGGGAATACTGTGAGAACCTAGAGTCAGGTGACCAGATGAGGGCATTCTGCCAGCCCTCTTGGAAATTATATTTTAGATATTAAAAAAGAGAAATTTCAGGGTTGTGAGCATTCTGTGTGAGAAGCCTGACTAGAAAGATCCTCACCCACAGCATCATGCCATGTAGTAGTAATTAACTTAACTAGGCACCAGTAAATTCTTCTAGATTCTGTCAGGAATATAGTGAAGCTTAGTTTAGAGAGTGTTTTTCTTTGAGTCTGTTCATCAATGTTAATTTTAATATTCTCTGTGATTTAAAGTCTGTGGTTACTGTAAATATATATTCAGTATTTTCTTGCTCTTTTATTAATTATTAAATATATTGAAACTTTTAATGCAGCTGGTTCTTGTAGAAAGTATCTAACCTTTGAGAGTACTTATACTTATTTGGTGACACTGTGTGGGTCACTCCAGAAGGCCTAGCCATCTATATTAGTATTAATAATACACAGTACAATTGGATACCCTTTGTAACAGCCTTATAGCAACTGACTGGTGGCAGTGAATCTACCTTATAGCCTGGGCAAAGCTGGTAGAGTGGGTAATCTGTGCCAGCCTTTACCAGGTGTGTGCGTGTGTGTGTGTGTGTGTGTGTGTGTGTGTGTGAGAGAGAGAGAGAAATAGAGAGTGTGCGTGTCAGCTACTTGGGGCAGGGACATAAACCACTGAGTTACAGATAGGGTGCTGGAGGACTTGGCTTGGACACTTAGCTGATGATCTAATCCTACAGTTGTACCAGTGGGTGTCTTACTGGGGACTGGAGGGAGACAGATATAAAGACATCCGGATGTCAGGCTGATTGGGTTCCCTGTGTGCTCTTAATGGAAAGTGTACTTGATGCAGAGAGGTCTGCATCTAGAAATACAGAGTGTATTCATTTGCATTCCAAGTGCACTTCCCTTTCCAGTGTCAGTGGTGAGGATTCAGGCTCTTTGATTACTGGCCCAGCGTGGGGACATCACATGTTGGTGGGCATGACAGTCACTATGGCCTGGGGCTGAGGGAGAGTGAATGGACGGCCTTGTAGAACCTGATCTGATTGAATCCACCAACCAAGATTTCTCCTGTATGCCTGACTGATTATTATTTCTGCTGACATGAGTTGGTGAAGAACAGACCACGATGTTGCTATCATCCACTGAAGTAGCCTCTAGCCTCATGCTGAATATGGCTAAAAGTACTAAGGTTACTGCTGTTGACACTGATCCTAGAGCCTGAAGGACCAAGCAGATTGAGATATTAGTAATGCAAATCACTTTTCTGACCTGTAGTCTGATTGTCTGTACTTTTGAGAGAGGAAGAGAAGCTATCACTGATTTCATGTGGAAAACTTCTATGAATTGTAAATTTTGAGTTGGTTGTTAAGTGAGATGTGCCATAATTTATGGTAATCCCCAGATGAGAGCAAACATAGAGTACCTGATATCTTGTTCTCATTAACCGATGCCTGGTCAAGTGATAATGAGCCAGTAGTCTAGATACAGAAACACCCAGAATGCCTGTAGTCTCAAGTGAGCTGTTACTACAGCCATACATTTGGTGAATACCCTGGCTGTGGTGAGGCCAAATGGCAGAACTTTGAATTGGTAGTGACTGGTTCCCAGCTGGAAGTGTAAATACCTTCTGGATTGTCTGCTCATCTTTGTGTGACAGCATGCATCCTGAAGGTCTATTCAGCACATCCAGTTATCCTTGCCAAAGAAAAGGGAAAATGGACTGAAATGTGACCATCCAAAATTTTGTGTGTCAAATTGACTTGTTCAAGCTGCTGAGATACAAAACTGGTCTCCAGTCCCATTTTCTTTGGCACTAAAAAGAATCTTGAGTAAGTTCCAGATTTTATCTGATCTGGTGGGACTTCTTGGATGACTCTCTTTTCTAGCAGCCTTTGTATTTGAATTGCTGCTTCTTTCCTCTGACAGGTAGAAACATCAGGACTTTTTTGTGGTGATGGAGATGGAAGGGAAAATGGAATTATATAACCTCTGGAAATAATCCTGTGCATCCAAGTATCTCGTCTTATGTCTATAGCTAGGCTCTCTGATGCAGGGATAGTTTACCCCTGATTGCCTCCAGAGAGAGACAATCAGGTCCCCTTTCAGGAGTGCCGGTAGGGTCTGTCAGAAAAAAAATCTCTGGACCTCCTCTGCTGCAGAGGCAGTGTCGACCATTACAGTTCCCCCCTCTGCCCTAGGGGAACTTTCTCCACATGTCCAGGAAAAGACCCTAGAACTTCCTGACCACCTTGTTGAGTCCTCAAAAAGGATCTTTGAAGGGGGTTGAAAAACATATGCCCTCTGCAGATAGGGTCTTTCCATCTTTCTCACACATGGACAACTGCCCATCGCTTTGAGGCCAAACAAGAAACTGCCATCAATGGGAACATTGATGAACAAGGACTTGAAGTGCTGAATGGCTCCACAAAATCACATAAGCACATCAAGGCATGTCTCCTGATGGAAATGACTGAACCTGCTGCCATTGAGGGACCTTTAGCTGCATGCGAAATGTGTCTCAAGGATGAATTTGAAATAGATTGAAAGGTGGCCAACTGAGAAGCCACAGATGACTGAACTTCTGCAGAAATGGTTCCTGAAAGGGAAGCTGAAAGTTCTTTGATCAAATTCCTTTGTAACCTCACAAAATGTGCCAAGTAGTTCAGTGACCCAAAGGCAAAGATCGATGAAGTGTAGACACGCTTCCCAAACTTGTCAATCACCCTAGACTCCCTGATAGGGGGAAGAACAGAGGAACTCTGTTTGGCAAGTTCCTTCCTGGTGGCCACCGCCATGACCATGGCATCCACGGGCACCCCTTTAGAACAACATTGCTTCCCTGAAGGTGGAAGATCAGTGTGGATTCATAGAGGGTATAGGGTAGAAAAACATCTGATGACATAATTAATAATCCAAAAAGCCAGTAGGCAGAGATTTCTGATGATGACAGCAAGTCTAGATGTGGAGAAGGCCTCTGATTGTATGGAATGGCCTTACCTGTTTTTAAGGGAAGTTGACTTACCAGGTTAATGACTTTCGATGTTGGAAATAATATATGCCAGACCAATCGCAAAGGTAAAGACTATGGCCCATTTATCTAAAGTATTTCCAGTATCTAGGGGAAACTAGACAAGGGTGACTCTTATTTGCCACTTTTTATCTGCAATTTATTTGGAACCTCTAGCTGAAGACATTATGAAATCCAATATAAATGGTTTAAATGCAGACCGGAAGAATTTAAGTTGGCACTATATGTCAATATTATTCTTACCTCAGGAGGACCTAGACAAATTTTTCGTTAGACTTGAGCCATTTAGTAAGATATCAGAATACAAGATAAACATAGACAAGAACGCTATTAGTGCCAACATTAAAGACCCAGAGAGAATAAAAAAAAATATCCACAGCTTAAAAGCTAGGATAAGATTAAACATCTTGGAGGCTAGTTAAGAATCAATTATAAGGAGACAGAGAGAGAACCATACAAAGAATTTTTTAAATGTACACAAACTAACCATCAAAAATAGAAAAGCCTGAACCTGGAAGTGGAACAACAGATCCAAGTATTAAACTTACATATACCCCCTCCCCCATATCCTGTATTTAGGCACATTTTTGGATACTGCTCAGGAAAGTGGATATTGCCAAGTTACATAATCAGATGAGGGTCTTTCGAAGAGTTACAGAATATCTGCAAGTGGCATGGGTAAAATTAACTTTACCTTAGCAGAAAGGGGGATTAGCAGCACTAGATTTAAACAAGTATGTGACAGCATTAAGATTACAACTGTTTGACAAATGTCGGAACTTAGTATTTAAAACAAAAGTGAAAGGAAATGTTAATAGAAAAGTGTAACTGGTTAGGTCAGAAAGTTCTACTGGAAGCAATCTGGGGGAACAGGTCCAAAACAGACATACCAGGCTTACTGACAGAATTAGGAAAGTCTTTAAGAAAAAAGTGCTAAAGAAAGTACATTTGTGTAAGAACTTACCAAAACAGTAGATATTCCTACTCATCACTGTTGCAGTATTCCTTACAATAGATATATCCTGCTAAGAAAAGCACATGCCCAGCCAGCATACCAAAACCTTGGGCCTTTCCGCACTGTACATCGGACATATATCCAATGTCCGAGGCTTCAGTTACATAAGAGATGGATGAACACCAAAAACTCACAACTAAAATGTCTCAGAACTTTTGGAGGCTATTTTTACTCAAAGTCTACTTTCAGGGACTTGACTATTACCCTGACTCACCTGTTTAGACTAATGAGGAACTTATTTCTCTGTTGGGCACATTCTCTCTTACTTCTTGACCGGATTTCCTTTCTTTTGTTGTACAACTTAATACTAGAGGTCTAAGGTGGCTTGTTTTTGCAGTTTGACCTGCGTTTATTTTGGTCTGGTACTGCTGTTTTTATGCAGCTGTCCCTTTGATCATACTGGGCTTTTGTGTATGCCTCTGCATAAGTTTGTGTTTTCTGGATTTGGGAGAGCTTGGAAACTAGCTATGTCATCCCTTAATAAGGGGTAATTTACCTTAGAGAAGTTTTTAAAGTTTTTGGTGTTAGGTCGGGTGACTAGTTTTACCTTTATTTCAAGGCAGACCACTTTGTGATCTGATCTTACTAGTAAGGACATAACACTGGGGGGGGGGGGGGGGGGGGTCAGAACTCTCCCATATTTGTGAGTAATAGATTTAGGATATTTGTTCTCCTAGACGGACTGCAGACTAATTGCTCCAGGGCATTTGAATTTACAAAGTCAAGAAATCTTTGTGCCTGCATGTTAGTGGTCTTGTTTGCCTCCCAATTAATGGAGGAGTAGTTAAAATCACCCATGAGTATGGTATTGGACTGGATGGTGAGTGATTCTAGTAACTTCAGGTATGAGGTATGGCTTTCCTGGTTCACAGTGGGGGAACTGTAGCTAGCAAGAATATGGTAATTGATTTTTCCCATGGTAGTTGGACATGGAGTAGCTGAAGCATGTCATATTGTTTGGCCAGCTCTGAGGTGTGCTAATCCTTTATGTGCATAGATACAACTACCTCTACCTTCAGCTCTTTCAAGTTCAGTGGGTGGTTGGAATCGATGAAAGGCATTACAGCCACGCACTGCCGGAGTGCTTTCCATGGCTTTGAACCATATTTCAGTAACTGCACATATGTCAGCATTCTGCAGAGTGAGAAGAGCTTCCAGGGATTGCATTTTCTTGCTGAGGCTCCTAGCACTGAGCAGTAATACCTTTAGCTTGTCCGAGTAGTTTTTGTTATGGAAGGTATGTCTGTTTGGCAATGCCTAAAAAATCAGCACTATAGGGGTGGATAATGTTTTGGCCAATATCTGAAAGCTTAGAGGTGACAGCTTAAGACCATCCCAGGATGACAAGTATTGGACCCCTCTGGACTGACATCAGTAGCTAAGCCAATTGTTAAAGTCGATCATTTCCTACTGGTATTGTGGCATCATCCTTGGAGACGTAAGAATTCTGCTCAATGCTAGGCTCATACTGCCTGTGATACACTCTGAGAACTCAGTCATGCCTCTTTTTCTTCATATGCTCCAAGGAGGTAAGTCTCAGGTTACTCACACCCACATGGAATATGACTGAGAACTCAGTCATGCCTCTCTTTCTTCATATGCTCCAAGGAGGTAAGTCTCAGGTTACTCACACCCACATGGAATATGACTGAGTTATACTGGTACTTAAGAGAAAGTGACCTGAGTGCTTGTGTGGTGTGGCGATTCCTGGCCCCTGACAGCCAAAAAGTGTAACCTTCTCCTTATCCAGCCTGGTAAGAGAGACATCAGTGTGTCTTACACTAGAGATTCTTATGATCAGAATATTAGGTCATGCAGTGTTTCGCCTTGAGGCAAAATAAGATGTGGCTTTGTGTGTTATGATGGGAATTGTCTTGTTTGTGTACATGCACAGTTTCTGAGCACTGCGCCTGAGAGGCCTTTGAGGTTTTGGGTAAGTTACATGTGAGCACCTCTGTATATATGGGTCTGTGTGTGTGGTCCTTTGTGGTTGTGGTAAGGGATGTGTGTAAGTCACTGACAACCTGTTTGTTGCCTTTTGTGTCTGCATGTGAGAGTCTAGTCTCCAATCTCATTATGCAATTACATCTCTTA
This sequence comes from Protopterus annectens, assembly GCF_019279795.1. NCBI lineage: Eukaryota > Metazoa > Chordata > Ceratodontiformes > Protopteridae > Protopterus > Protopterus annectens. Next base: position 442,622,747 of record NC_056748.1, read on the forward strand.
CATACTGTATTTGTCTGTTCGAGAATTAAGCAGTTGTCAGTGTACACAAGGCAATTGTTACATTGCGACAGGATACCCATGTCCACAATGCTGCATGCAGGGATAGCAGTGCCCCATCCATGGTTGCAGGTCCTAATGTGTACTTGGAAAGGAATAGGAGGGAAGTGTGCTTACATGGTGTAATCTGCAGCTAACCTAACAAGCGATGCTGCCCAGCACCAAATCAGATGGTCCTGGGTGCTACAATACAGTATCTAGCGCAGTAAATGTTGACCATATGAAAATACGCGAGGTTTCCAGATGTCTGTCTGTACAGGGCACTGGCACAGTGAACAGCTCTGTGCAAATTTACCAAATCTATGCCAGCACTGGAAATACAGAAAACTGACTGAGCCCGCTGGCTAATACAACTAAATTTATAGCCCTTTTGTGTACTTTCCAGCTCAGATAGACCAGGTAAACACTTACTGCCACTAGATGAATAATCCCAGTCTTCCTAATGTAAAAGCATAGTAAAGGAGTGTCCGGAGTGAAATGCTATGACAAACAAAGATAAGAAATGCTACCACAAACAAACAAAAATATGGATACAGCAGTGCACTTTAAATGGCTTATAAAAGTGTGATTATTCAATAAAAAGTACTTTGCTTTGTAAAATGAATCAAGAGCCTAAAAGCAGTAATTCTCTAATGCATGCTGGGAAGGGGATTCAACTGTGTGATTCCTACAGCTGGCACTTAAAGACAGGATAACTGACTTCCAGTGAGAGGGATTAGGCCTCCTCTAATTCTGAGCTCTGGAAAGCTGCCAGTGTGAGTTTGGGCAGGCCTAGAATCCACATGCCACTGAGGCAGCATGAATGATGAACATACATTTGTTGGCCACCTTTATGTGACTTTACAGACAGAAGTGTATAATGGCCTTTCCTTCATTATTCATGTTGCCACAGCGCCTGGCAATCTTCATATCCCGTTATATGTTTTTTTAAAAAAGAAATAATGGCAGTGCCCAGGGAGGCTGCAGCTTTGTTAACTTGTCAGGGAGAAATGCTTATTCCTGCTTCTTTTGCATACAAAAAACCGAAAAGTCACTTTCTAGAAGTTTTTACGTGGATACAATTACTTATACCAGAAGGAAATTTCTGGAAATTAAACAGATTACTAGTAAGAGCTGCTGGCTTGAATCTCTGTTGTCTAAGGAGTACTTGGGGCCTACTTCACTTGCAGAAATCCTGGATCTCTGCATTTTAAACAGGAGTACCATCAGAGCTCTGAAACTTCACAGGGAGGGTTCTGGAATGCCCTGAAGCAGCTACACAACGAAAGGATGTGAAAGAACTAGAAAGAGAGGCTGCAGAGGTGGAGCTGCTGCTAAACTGAAGAGAAACCCCTAAAGGCCTGCATTACCTTCAGTAACATTAGTGACAATGTTGTGAACCCAGATGGGCTAACTCTCTAGAGCAAACAGATGTAAAGCACAGAGTGGTAAAGGTGGTGGTGTATGCATCAATGTTAATAACAGATGGTGCAAAGAATGTAAGCTGGTTTAATCATACTGCTCCGAAGATGTGGAAATACTGATACTAAAATACAGACTTTTCTATGTACCAAGGGAAATCAATGGGATATATTTCACAGCAGTGTGCATCTCCCCAGTGCTAACACCACTGAAGCTCAAAATAAACTCCATATTATTACCTGTGAGCTACAAAGCAGAAACAAAGAATTTGCACATGTGATAGCGGGTCATTTCAACAGAGCTGACCTTAAGGAAGTGCTATCCCATTTTAATCAGTATGTGGATTTCCCCACCAGAGGGGAGAATAGTTTAGACAAAGCTTACAGCAATATTAAAGGTGCTTTAAAGCTTTGAAACATCCCAATATAGGCAACTCAGATCACACGGCCATCCTGCTTCTGCTTACTTATAAGATGGCTTTGATCACAGAAAAACTGACAACTAAACTGATCAGAGTCTGGCAGAAGGGCTCCATGGATTGCCTTCAGGACTGTTTCAATACTACCTGCTGGGAGGTCTTCAAAGATGTGGCTATGCACAACCTACAATTAGACATAGACACCTATATCGAATCAGTTAAATGTGTGGAGGATGTCACCACCATGAAAGCCATCACTACAAGAGTTAATCAGGAGCCCTGGCTCACCAGGAATGTCTACGACCTACTGAGGGAAAGAAACACAGGCATCTGGGCAAATGACAAGAAAGGTTAAAGGCGGCCAGGTCAAATCTGAAAAAGGGCTCATCAGAGAGGCAAAGAGGGAGTATGGGAGGAAAATTCAGATCTGCTTCCAAGACATGAGGGGCACAAGAAGCCTATAGCAGGGGATACAGCAGCTCACAAACTATAAGACCTAAACACCCCAATGTGATGATAGCCTGGAATTCCTGAATGAACTGAACTCCTTTGGCAGATTTGAGAAGAATACTACCGCACCTTCCAAAACAAACAGTGACAACTCTAAGAACGTGAGATTTCAACTTAAGAAGGTGACTCCTAGGAAGGCTAGTGGACCAGATAACATACCTGCCAACGTGTTGAAGGAGTGTGCTGATCAGTTATGTCTAGTACTGACAGACATCTTCAACTCATCCCTTGCTATGGAGAAAGTTCCTTCACGTTTCAAGAAAACAAGTATTGTCCCACCTCCGAAGAAACCCAACCCTATTTGCCTCAATGACTTCAGACCAGTCGCCTTAATCTCAAATGTCATGAAGTGCTTTGACAGGATTGTGAAGAAACATCTATCTTCGAGTCTGCCTAAGTCCTTCAATCCTCTCCAGTTTGCATACCAGGAAAACAGACTGCGGATGCGATATCAGTCAAACTACACCTTGCACTAAAACACCTGGAAGGGAGGAACAACTACGTAAGGCTGCTGTACATCAACTTCAGTTCTGCATTCAGCACTGTGATACCGATGCGACTGTTGGATAAGTACATGAAACTCGGGATAAACAAGCACCTATGCAACTGAACTCTTGACTTTCTGATTGGTAGACCCCAATGGACATACGCTGGAAACAAAACTTCTCAACAAATAATTATGAATACTGGTGTTCCACAAGGCTGTATGTTCAGCCCCTTGCTCTTCACCATTCTCACCCATGACTGTACTGAAAAACATAACCATATTATAAAATTCGTTGATAATATCACAGTTGTTAGTCTCATTAGTGGTGGAGATGAACAGAACTACAGGAATGAGGTGAACACTTTGATTGCCTGGTGTGACAGGGCAATCTGGACCTGAATGTTAATAAGACCACAGAAATGATTATGGACTTTAGGAGAAAAGCAACAGTTCACCAACCACTCACTATCAAAGGGGAGGTAGTAGAGAAAGTCAAAACAACCAAGTTCTTGGGCCTTCATATCTCAGAAGACCTCTCCTGGACGGTTAATACCAACCATATAGTCAAGAAGGCTCAACAGAGGCTTCACCTCCTGAGAAAGCTCAAAAAGGCCAGGCTCCCACTGTCTGCTCTTACCAGTTTTTACAGGGGAGCTATCGACAGCATCCTCGCTAGCAACTTCATAACATGGTTTGGCAACTGCACAGCTGTGGAGAAGAAGAAATTACAAAGGGTGGTAAGGGTGACTGAGAAAGTCTTGGGCACAAACCTCCCTTCTATTCAGGAGCTTTTCTTTACAAGAGCAAGAAAGAGAACATACAAAATACTAGCTGATTCAACCCATCCGGCCCACAACTGGTTCTCACAACTTGCATCTGGAAGGAAGTACCACAGCTTCTGCTGTATGAGTACCAGATTCAGGAAAGTACAGTTGTGTACACTTACCATAAATATAGATGTTCGAGTGTAATCACTGTTGCACTCATCACATTTGGGTTATCCTTGCCAGGGTAGCCCTCAGCTGGCCCGAATACCAGAGACATAGTATTTCTGCGTCAATTGCTGTTGCTTCAAGATTGACGTCAGGTCGTCAGTAGTATAAAGTAAGGCAGCTGACGCCATTACATCAGTTTTTCTTGCCCTAACCTGTCAGAAGCTCCCAAGTAGGAGACCAGAGTCTGGTGGAAGAAACCACAGCAGTGGAAAATAAATACCAATAAGTCCCTTGAAAGGAAAGGAGAAGATCAAGTTAGAATGGTAATAAAAGGAGAAAGAGAAGAAAGGGGGATGGAGGGAGGGAAACCAGCACTGCAACAGTGAATATACTCGAACATCTACATTTATGGTAAGTGTACAAAACTGTACTATGTTCTTTGTGTTTCACTGCTGCAGCCATCACAACTGGGTAGATTCCCAAAGCTGAGGAAATGGGTGGAGGCATTCAAGGAAACAAGGGGCTGGCTAGGATGCCCTGCAGGACTGCAGAGGCAAACCCTGCCCTGGATTTGGAGAAGAGAGGCAGGTGGTAATGCTTGGTAAAAGTGTGAACAGATGTCCAGGTGGCAGCCTCAAGGATGTCCCTGGTGGGGACTCTTAGGAAAGCTGCAGAAATGGAGGCTGCTCTGGTGGAGTGTGTCATGACCTCCTTGGAGGGGGCTTTCCATGCTGTTTATAGCAGAAATGGATGCAGTGTGCTATCCATTTGGAAACAGTTTGGTTGGAGATGGCTTTGCCTTCATTCCCTGTAGCAAAGCTAACCAGCAATTGATCAGATTTTCTGAAGGATTTAGTCCTGTCCAGATAGAATCTGAGCTGTCTGTGCACATCTAGAGAGTAAATAATCTTTTCTCCCTTTTCTGGGGATTAGGAAAGAAGGTGGGCAGATGAAAGGATTGGTTGAGAGCCACACTGGACACCACCTTGGGCATGAAGGATGGGTTAGTTCTGAGGGATACCCTGTCTGCATGGAAGATGATGAAGGGTTCCACAGCCATGAGTGCTTGCAGCTCAGAGACTCTTCTGGCCAAAGTGATGGCCAGATGGAAAGCTGTCTTCCAGGAGACTAATTTTAGCTCTGCAGAAGAAGCTGGTTCGAAAGGGGGGTAGGGTGAGCTTTTTCAAGACAAAAGTTAAGGTCCCAAGCTAGCGGTGATGCCCTTCTGGGGGGCCTCAAGTTGCTAGCCACTCTGTGGAACTGTTTGATCAAAGGGTGTGAGAAAAGGGGCTGCTCAGTGGGAAAATGAGCAGAAATAGCAGAGGCATGAATTTTTATAGAGAAGAAAGAGAGACCACTGTGTAGCAGGAGAGCTAAGTAATGCAGGATGAGAGGGATGGAGGGCTGTGCTGTATTGGCTCCCTTAGCCTGGATCCAGGTGCAGAACCTTTTCCATTTATCTGCATAATATTTTCTTTTGCTAGGTGATGGCTGTGCAGCATGCCTTGATAGCTTTCCTCCACTACCTCTCATCCCAAGGGTACTGCTCAAAATAAGGGATGAAAAACCAAGGACCATTCTTATAGCTCCAGACTGGCCCCGACAGCACTGGTAGCCCTTGCTGCGCAGCTTGTCCCCGCTGCCTCCATGGCATCTTCCTCAGATTCCAAACCTACTGACCCAGAGGGAAGGAGAATTCATTGAAGGACTTAGGCAGACTCGAAGATAGATGTTTCTTCACAATCCTCTCAAAGCACTTCATGACATCTGGCCTCACAGATAACATCCAGAACCTGTTTACTTAGAATGGCAGATTGGTTCGGGGTTAGGGAATAAGCCAAGCTGCCCAAGCAATTTGGGATGAATTAATTCCCCTTCCCTCTGGGTCAGTAGGTTTGGAATCTGAGGAAGATGCCATGGAGGCAGTGGGGACAAGCTGCGCAGCAAGGGCTACCAGTGCTGTTGGGCCAGTCTGGAGCTGTAAGAATGGTCCTTGTTTTTTTATCTCTTATTTTGAGCAGTACCCTTGGGATGAGAGGTAGTGCAGGAAAGGCAAAGATTGACCCCAGGGGAAGGACAGGGCCATCCACTTTCCAAGCCATGCAGTGATGCTCCCTGGTGCAGAATTTACTGAGCTGATGGTTGTTGTGGAAGGCAAAAAAAAGTCGACCTTCGGTGTTCCCCATTTCTGAGTCATTAGGGTGAAGGTACTTCTGTTGAGCTGCCACTTGTGTGGGTCCAGAAGGTTTCTGCTTAATTGGTCTGCCACAGAGTTGAGTGAGCCTGGTAGGAATTGTGCTAACAGGTGTAGTTGCATGGAAGAGGCTGTGAGCCAAAAGGTCAAGGCCAGACTGCATACAGGGTAGGAGTGAGTCCCTCCCTGCTTGTTGATGTACCACATCACAGTGGTGTTGTCTGTTTTGATCAGGAGAACCCCTGGAGAGGGAAGGAGTTTGAAAGCTATCAAGGCTGCTGCATAGCCATCATCTCTTTTTGACTGATGTGCAGAGGGATTTCCTGAGAGCTCCATTGGCCCTGTATGCACCTGCCATCCAGGTGTGCGCCCCAAGCATAGTCTGATGAGTCTGTGGTGAGGTTCTGGGTGGCAGGGGTTGGGGAGAGGGGCAGTCCCTTGTTGTGGGAGCATGCTGTTGCCCACCAAAGAAATTAATTTCTGAGGCAAGGAGTTACAGGTAGAAGAGTTTCCAGGCCTTGAGAGTGTTGACACCAAAGGCTCTTTAGGTACCACTGATGTTTCCTCATGTGCAGTCTGGCACATGGAATGAGCAGTATGCAAGATGCCATGAACCCCAGAGCTTGCAGGATCTTCCTTGCAAATAGCTGGGGCCTGGTGGCTAGTTGAAAGAAGTAGGCTGTCAGGAAAATTTGCTTTTCTGGTGTAAAGAATGTCATCTGGGATGCTGTGTCCAGACTTAGGCCCAGGAAGATTATCCTTTGGGTAGGCACCTGTTTGGATTTTTTTTGTTGATTGTGTATCCTAGGGAGGTTAATAGTGTCTTTACAAAGGCCAGGTGCTTGAGCAGCTCTTCCTGACTGTCTGTCTGAATAAGGCAGTCATCTAAGTATGGGTAAATGTGAATATTTCTTTGTCTGCAAAATGCAATGGCCGAAGACAGACATTTTGTAAAATCTCTGGGAGCAGTAGATAAGCCAAAGCGAAGCACAGAGAACTGAAAGTGTTGAGATCCTGCCCTAAAGCAGATATATTTCCTGCATGATTCGCTGATAGGAAATGTGGAGGTAGGCCTCTTTTAGATCCAGGATAGCTAGCCAAGCGTCCTTGGACAGCATGGGTAGCAGCTGATGGAGGGTGAGCATTTTGAATTTTGGGATCACCAGGAAGGTGTTTAGAATTGATAGAGTGAGGACGGGGCGCCAGGTGTCCTCTTTTCTGGGCACCAGAAAAACTCTGGAGTAGAAGCCTTGGCCTATCTGTTCTGCAGGAACGTGTTTTTACTGCTCTCATAGAGAGAAAGGAAAGGATTTGCTTTTGAGCCTCTGCCCACTGATTTGGTGGTAGATCTGGGAACCCTTCTGGGGATGGAAGGTTATGGAAGTAGAATCTGTATCCCTGTGACACAGTGCTCAGAACCCATTAGTCACTGGTAACGGTGGCCTAGGTGCTTGAGTGAAGAGAGAGTTTTCCTCCTAGGGGTAAGTGAAGGTGGGCAGAGGGGGGGTGAGGAGGAGGTGAGTCATTGTGAGTTCTTACCAGAAGGGGGTGGCTTAGAAGTCTCTGGTTTTGAAGTGGAGGTAGTCCACTGCTTAGATCACTGCATTCCCTGGGGCTGTCTGGGTGGTCTGTTTAGACAGGGCTTAGGCTGGGCTGGTTTACTTGGAGCAGGAAAGGACCAGTGCTTGGAGGGACAATGCCTGCTGAATCTAGGGGGCTGGACTTGTAAGAAATCCTTAACTGTTTGCATAGATTTTGCTTTTTCTTCCATCTTTTTTAAGACCTCTTCTGCCTTAGTGCCAAATAAATTATCTTTGTGCAAGGGGGTATCCAACAATTTAGATTTGACATGGTCTGGCAGGGGTTGTTCCTTAAGCCATGCATGTCTTCTAATTACAGATCCAGTGACTGCTGCCCTGCAGGAAGCGTCTAGGGTGTCAGAACCACAGTCCAAAGTGTATTTAGTTACTTGGCTTGCAGAATGCATTAAAAGTCTTTGTAAATCTTTAGATTCTGCCCAAGTAGAAATGGAAGCCATTTTTTGATTAAGGAGTTCCAGAGTATGATGCTGAAATTTTATCATATGGAACTGACAATTTAGTGCCCTGATAGCAAGAGTAGCTGAAGTGTATACTTTTTTACCCCATCTGTCCAATGCTCGGGAATCCCTGTCTGAGTGTGTGGGACTCTTATCAGGGGTTGCTTTAATTCCTTTTGGCCCTGGAGAAATGACCTCAGGGTCATCTGTTGGATTTTTAAAAAGATATTTGTGAGAGTCAGGGACTCTATAGTACCTGTCAGGTTTTCTGGGAGCAGGAGATAGGGCGTCAGGAGTCAAGCTGGATTCAAGGTAAACATCATCCACAACATCCAGGACTGGAAGGATGGCCAAGGGTCTGTGTTGCGTAAGATTTAAGAATTCCCCGAGTCTCTTTTTGGACGGAGGGTAATCCTGACTCTCCCATTGGAAATGCTCCCTTAAAGTATGCAGGGTTTCCCCAAAGGAAAAATCCTCTGGGAGAGAGGCTGAAGGAATGGAATCCTCTGCATCAGAATCCTCGTAAGTGGAGAGGGGTTTCATGTCTTCATAGTCAGAAGCATCAGATTCATCTGACTCTTGGTCAGACAAAACTACTGGGGACAGATATCTTTTCCTTTTTGAGGGGGTAGCTTGGCTTCACCTGATCAGCAAGATAATGTCTTCTGCCATTTTAAGCATTTGAGACTGAGGCAAGGTAGCAGGCGCCTGAGAAGGGGTAGTCATTTTTCTGGGTGTGGTTCGAACCCTGGGCTTAAGAAACTCTGTCATTTTTGAAAGAACGGTAATTGCAAAAGAAGACGGTTTGTGTCGAGATATGGCAGTGCGAACGGCTTCCCCGGAAGCCAGTGCCTGCTCAGCGGCTCTGAACCCATCCAAGGTAGAGACGACTGCAGGATCCTTAGTTGAAGAAGAGTTTTGTGGCATACTGGCCTCCGAAGCGGGCATCAGGGGCTGCGTAAGTGCCTCACTGAGTACCAGAGGACTGAAGACTAGCTTAACAGAAGCATTGTTGGTAGGTTTGGACCTGTGCAGTCTGTCTCTGTCTTTATCTTTACGTTTTTTTCGGAAGATCTGCTGTCGGATGGCTTACTGAAGCCATATCGGAATTCAAAGACTGTAAACAAAAATATGTAGCTACAATAAGAGCCCGACAATGGATGGTTCTGGCGTTGAACAAAGCACAGAAGCGACAACTGGGGATGTCGTGGTCTGGCCCTAGACAAGTGACGCAGTAAGAGTGGACGTCTCGGTGTATTTTCTTTCCCTACGTGAGCCAATTGTTAACTTTTTCTGACATCGGTTAGTGCAAGAAAAAAGGATCCCCAATGGGGTACTTAGCTTTAGAAGACTTCAACTTCAATTCGGAGACGAAAACTCAGGTAGCGGCCGACCGGCACTCATGTGAACTGCTTCTGCTTTGGGGTCCACGGCAAGAAAGACTGATGTAATGGCATTGGCTGCCTTACTTTATACTACTGACGACCTGGCATCAGTCCTCAAGCGACAGCAACCGATGCAGAAATACTACGTCTCTGGTATTCGGGCCAGCCGAGGGCTACCCAGATAGGGATAACCCAAATGTGATGACCGCAACAGTGAAACATGAAGAACATCTTATACTTTCATTGCAGAGTGTCACCAAATGTATTATTTTGTTAAATTAAAATGTGTATTCATCCCAGCTTTTAAGCCCCTTAAAGAAAAGGAGCAGACAAACCAGGAGGCAGCAATAGTAAGTGAGACAAAGGCAAGCCCTGAAGGCAACAGTTTTAAATTGTCATCCAAATTGCGCAAAACTCCAACTTAATACAGAGATATCTTAAGACTGTAACACAGACAGTGCAGCTACTGCAGTTATTCAACCAACTTAAACGTTTAAAAACTACACGAGTTTTGCTACAGAGCAAGGGTGATGCAAAATTCAGCAGTTTATTCATGAGAAAAATAAGGTTCATAATGAATTCACTACCCAGTTTGTGCCTTGTCAGGTGAAATTACCCCCCCCCCCACACACACACACACACTGTTCTTCATTCATCAACAGTTCATAGTACAACTTCAAATGTAACATAGTAGTGCATATTAAGAGTAGCTGATGAAATATTAACAGAAAATTGTACGCGAGGTATTTGTATCAAAATGGAATCTTATTTTATGATTATTTTAGATAGAGTAATCTATGTTAAGTATCATGTCTAAACTATGACTGAAATCTTCACACAGCTGTAAACTTTCAGCAACAGCTGTTACGTGAGAATGCAAAAGTGGCAACAGTACTTAGTGTTGCCGTGACAAAGTAAATAACCACTTTTACAAGTAATAGGAATGAACGTAATTTAAAGAAATTAATGTCCTACTTTTAATTATTAACTTATTACTGATTATCGAGCATGTAAAATTCCATGACATTCAAAACTTTAAAGAATGACGGCAGACACAATATGTAATGTTTATCAAAATGATGCAAGAGTTTAACTATGTTTTAACTAAACAAAGTACCAAAAATGGAATTGGTGGCAGTTATTCAGGAGGCATGAATGTAGAAATGTCTGTCAACATAGTAGAAAATACGGAATTCTTGGGGTTACCACGTCTCCACATAAACTCTGCCAAGTAAGACTCTACATAGTGTCCACCAGTACCCAGATGTCTTTTATTCCGCCACTTCACAGTTCTCCATAATCTCTCCACAGTTTGTGTATGGCAGCCACTATCTGGATCAACAAAATTATATTTATGATTCACAGTAAAGTGATCGTACCCAGCATCCCTTAATTCATCTGATTTGTAAGCCTTCCAGCAATCTGAATAGATAATACTGCCTTCTTCTATATTGTTCTGGATAAAGTTTGGGCAGAGAGATTAGGGACAGCTACAAGAAAACATTGTTTAGACTCATGACACAATCCTCCAAAAACCCACTGTTGTCCAAGATCACCACCAACATTACTTTTTCTTCTAGTGAAAAGAATTTCATCAACCTCAACAATTTTGTTTAATCCACCGATTTTAATGGAAGGCTTTGAAAGTAATGCAGTAGCACACACGTCTCACATATAGTTACTCCAATCCACAGAAGTGTTGTGATTCATGGGTAAAAAGAAGTTATGTACCTACCATAACGTTCCATGTTAGTTGTCTCCTCTCGCCTTCTTTCTTGCTGGTTGGGTTCAGAGCCAATCTTCGGCTCTGACTCGGCCATCTTCTAAAGCTCGAGAGCTACATACTGGCTCGAGGTCTCCCCATATCCCATGATGCCTGGCGCTAGAAACCCAGATCTCGTTTGGTGAGACTAATATCAGACAAAGTAATGAAGGTATCCTATCCTATCATACCTAAGCCCAACTATAGAGACTACTAGGTAGAGTGGGATAGTCAGAGAAGACTCAGCCAGTGTAGATCCATAGAGAAACTCTTCTTGGTCGAGTAGGATAGGGGGATGGAGGGTGGGACGCAAGAAAGGCGAGAGGTGGCAGCTAACATGGAACGTTATGGTAGGTACATAACTTCTTTATGTTAAGTTGTCCATCTCACCTTCATTCTTGCTGGTTGGGACAGCGTCCCTAGCACCTAATATCCTGGGTGGCTCAGTGGAACAGACTCTTTAGAACAGGGGAACCAAAATCAGCTCTGCTCCTGGAAACCGCGTCCAGCTTATAATGGGAGATGAAAGTATGAGGATTTGTCCAAGTGACTGCTGCACAGATAGAGTCCATGGGCAACCTGGCTTGAAACGCAACAGAAGTGGCTAATGCACTGGTGGAATGGCCCTTAGGTTTAACAGGCAATTCTTTCTTCCTCAGCTGATAAATAAGGGTTATGATAGAAGTCAGCCACCTAGATAAAGTTACTTTTGATACTGGTAGGCCTTGTTTACCCTTTGCATAAGAGAGGAAAAGCTGAACCGATTTTCTGAAGTCCTTGGTCCTATGCAAGTAAAAGCGCAGTTGCCTGTGAACATCTAATTGATGTAATATACATTCTGCCGTGTTGGAATGGTTAGAAAAAAATACAGGAAGGTCAATGGACTGGTTCAAATTATTCTCAGAAGAGACCTTAGGAAGGAAGGGTTAGTTCTAAGAGCAACCCTGTCTTTGTGGAACACTAGGTATTGGGGATGTATACAAAGAGCCTGCAGTTTGGAAACTTCTCGCTGAAGTAATTGCTACCAGAAAAAGTGTTTTCCAAGATAATAACTTCAAAGGACAGGAAGCTGCAGGTTCGAAGGGTGGCAAAATTAGAGAGGATAGAATCAAATTCAGATCCCACGGAGGTGGAGGATCCCTAATCGGGGGCCTGAGCAGAGTGGTTCCTTTGAGGAAGGCCTTACAAAGCTTATGAGACATTATGCTACTTTCTGAAAGGCCAATGTGAAAATTTGAAATTGCGGCTAACTGCACTCTAATTGTAGCGGAAGCGGACCCAGAATGAAAGAGCTCTGCAAGTAATTCCAGGATGTGGTGAACAGGGGCTGAAAAGGGGTCTATATTCTTGGCCTCTGCCCAGGAAGAAAAACGTTTCAATTTACTAGCGGTAGACTTGTGCGATGATAAAATGATTTCACGCACCGACTGGGAAATGTCAGGAAGCCTGGCTAGGGTTGGAAGTGGAGCAACCAAGCTGTGAGGCTGAGAGATTGTAGGGAATGATGCAGCCCACTCGACTGATGGATCAAGAGGTCTGGAGCTGGGTCCAGAGTCCAAGGTTGCTCGACAAGATGATGATGAAAGAACGGAAACCATATCTGTCGAGGAAAGTACGGAGCAATGAGGATCATTCTGCAACCCAATGCGGTAGCTTTCTGAATCAGCTTGGGAATTAGGGGAAAGGGAGGGAAAGCGTACAGGAGTCCCTGAGGCCAATCGTGGACTAGAGCGTCTCTGGGGGAATGCTCTGGATGTGGTAGGAGACAGAAGAAGTTGCTGTATTTGCGGTTGAAGGGGGTAGCAAAGAGGTCACAGCAAGGTTGTCCCCATTTGCGGAAGATTTTGTCCGCTACTGCTTGATTCAGAGACCACTCGTGAGGCATGAGAACAGCCCTGCTCAGCCTGTCTGCTATGACACTGGATTTCCCAGGGATGTGCGCTGCGGTCAGAAACCGTTGGGAAGAGATCGCCTACTGCCAGAGTCTGAGTGCTTCTGGACATAGGGTGTAGGACCTTGTTCCGCCCTGCTTGTTGATGTACCATATGACTGACATATTGTCCGTTTGAATTGCAATTGTGCTGGTAGGAAGAGAGTCCTGAAGAGCTTGCAACGCTAAAAGCACAGCCCTCATTTCCAAGACATTTATGTGCAGATGGTACTCTTGAGGTTGCCAGGTACCCTGCACTGTTCTGACCTGATAATGCCCCCCCACCCGATCAGGGAGGCATCCGTGGTCACCGTAGCAACTGGAGGGGGAAGTACAAATGGTCTGCCCAGGGGAACTGATGAGGAGACCATCCACCATGCAAGGTGCTTTTTGCATGCTTCTGTGATAATAATCATGTGAGACATGGGAAGCTGCTGGAAGGACCATTGGTTAAAAAGAAGCCATTGGAGGATCCTCATGTGAAAACGTGCCAGAGGGACGAGTATGATTGCTGCTGCCATGAGACCCAGGGTTTGAAAGACAAACTGGGGTTGAATTCTTTTGCATTGTAACAAGACTTGGACATTCTGCTGAATGGCTAAGACCCTGTCTGTTGGAAGGCTGGCTGAGCTGTCCCTTGTATTTAAGTTTGCACCTATAAAGATGACAGACTGACGAGGCAGATTTTTCAAAATTTATAGTGATACCTAGTCTGGAGCACGTCTGGATAGTATAGTCTCTGGCTTGCAGAAGGTGATGCCTGGTGGTAGCAGTGAGGAGCCAGTCGTCTAGATACGGAAACACCTGGAATCCTTGCCGTCTCAGGTGAGCGGTAACTACTGCCAGACATTTGGTGAATACCCTGGGGGCTGTGGTGAGACCAAAGGGCAGAGCTCTGAACTGATAATGGCTGGCTCCCAGCCGGAAGCGCAGGAATCTTCTGGAGTGCCTGTCCATTTTGATATGGTAGTACGCATCCTGAAGATCTATGGAGCACATCCAATTGTCCGGACCCAGGAAGGGTAAAATGGACTGAAGCGCGACCATCCGAAATTTCGGTCTTTGTACAGACCGGTTTAGTCTGCTGAGATCCAAAATGGGTCTCCAGTCCCCTGTCTTTTTTGGTACCAAAAAGAACCTTGAGTAAATTCCGGACCCTTGCTGGTCTGCTGGGACTTGCTGGATGGCCCTTTTTCTTAGCAGTTTTGAAACTTCCTGAACTGCTTGATCCCTTAGATTGAGTGGAACATCTGGAAGGGACTTGCTTGACAATAAAGGAGTGTGAACGAAGGGAATTCTGTAGCCTCCGGATATAACGGACTGTACCCATTTGTCTTTTGTTATTTCTTGCCAGGCTCTTGGGTATAATCTTCCCCCGACTGCCTCCAGAGGTGAGCAGCCGGGCAACCCTTCAGGGATGCTGGAAGGGCTTGTCAGGGAAAGATTCTCTGCTGCCCTGGTTTTGTGGGCCCCCTCTGCCACGAGGGCGGCGTCTGTTATTGTTCCCTCCGCTGCCCCTGGAGGGAAACTCACCACGTGTGTCCGGCAAGGCTCCTTGGGATTTTCTGAACCACATCTTTCCACTCTTCTGACCCTTAGGATATGGTCTGGAAAGAGTGGAAAAATGGACTCCTACGGCAGAGAAAGTCTTGCCTTCCTGCTCACACCTGGTAACGGTATCTTTCACCTGTGATCCGAAGAGAGAGGAACCATCAAAAGGGGTGTTGGTGAAAGACGCTCTGAAAGGTTCCACAAAGTTACATAGCCGCATCCAAGCGTTCCTCCTTAGGGCCACGCTTGTGCCAGTGGCTCTACTCACACCATCGGCTGCATACGAAATAAGCCTCATGGAGGAGTTCACCACTGAGTTAAGAGTCGCCAACTGGGAGGCTGCATTAGCCTGGGCCCCCTCAGCTGACGGATCTTGGAGGGTATCTCCAAGCTCTTTCAGGAGATCCCTCTGAAGATGGGTAAAGTGGCACAGGTAATTCAGGGACCGCATGGAAAAGGTCGCTGAAGAGAACATCCGCTTCCCATATCTGTCCATCATCCTGGACTCCTTGTTAGGGGGATGGACAGATAAAGAAGTTTCAGCCAACTCCTTCTTTGTGGCCGCTGCTACCACCATGGCATCAACGGGGACACCCTTGGTCAAGAACTGTTTGTCCTGCAGGGCAGTAATGAATTTGGCAGGTCTTCTAGGGGTCGGTTCCACTGTGTCTGGAGCCATCCACGCCTTCCGAGCCACCACAGACATCAGTGGGTCGAAAGGCGGAGACACCCAGGAGGTGGAAGGTCGGGATCCAAATGCATCCAGGAATACCGACTCATCCTCGGAAGGGCTTAGGGTAGTCCAGTTTCCCCTCTGCCTAAGCATCTCAAGGATGTCTGAGAAGGAGACATCTTCAGAGGGGGATCTTGGGGACCCTTCCGAATCCTCTAAGTCGGTATCCGATGTGACAGACTCGGGGGCGTCAACATGCTTCCTCTTGCATTTCCTCTTGTGAGGTGGCTCCTCTGAAAGATCAGGGGAGGCCTCGGAAGAGGAGGATACACCCAAAGCGGTGTCCTGGAGCGCTGGATCCCCATGCTTGGGGTCTGGAAGAAGGGCAGAGGCTGACGCAGGCACCCTAGGGGGAGGAGCTGATGTGGTCAATCGTGGGACTGACTCTGGGGCCAGTACACTCCTCACCACCTCGAAGGTGTCCCTGCCCGGACGCAGAGAAGGCTCAGGCTCCAAAGAAACTGGAAGCCCCCCACACACCGAGGGAGATGGCTCTGAGGCAGATGTGGGAGCCAAATTCACCTGCGCCGAAACACCGAGAGGGAGAGCGGGGTTGGACAAGGGTCCGATGCCACTCACCCCCTTGGAACCGACCAGGGAGTCTCGGCGCCCAGATCCCTCCAAGGTCGGTACCATGGAAGGGATCGGAGCCGACAACGGAACCGAAGGAGAAGGTATCAGAGCCGACGGTTCCACGACTCGAACCCAAACGAACTCTGGCTCCGAGCTCAAAGGATGAGTCGGAGGAGGAATTTTTATAGCTGTGGACGGAGCCGATGCCTGATGAGGGGGGCTGGACAACATTTTGGCTAGGGCCTGCGATTTTAGCAGCCTACTGACCACTCTTTCCAAGTCATGGTCCGAAAGTCTTGAGGACCGAGAAGAGTGTGATGAGCGGTGACTACGCTCTGACTGGAGCAGAGGCGATTTTGGAGCCAAACGTATAGACTCCAAGGAACGGGACCTTGACCTTTTTCGACTCTCAGACGGCTCTGAAGAACGTGTCGGAGCCAACTTGGAGGGAGGAACATCGGTTCCAGCTGGAGCCGAGATGGAAGGTATGGCTTCACCCAACGACGGCTCCGAGCTGGGAGCCGAAGGTTTAGGTGGCCTAGAAGATTTCACGGGCTGAGCCTTCGCCGGTGAATCTTGGGGTTTAAGTAGACCCCTCAAGATCAATTTGTTTTTGCACTCCTGCAGGACTCTTGGACTGAACGCATGGCAAATTGAACAAGAGTCCTGCAGGTGCACGGCGCCCAGACAATAAACACAAGAAGTGTGACCATCTGTCAGAGACCTCTTCTGACAGCATGAGTCACATTTCTTGAATCCGGATGGCTTAGGATCGTTGGACATCCTAACAAAAGAAAGTTCCAAGGAAAAACACACACACAAAAAATTAAGGTAACAAACTGACAGTTACCAGAAGCACTACACTATAAAAAACTATACTGAACTATAGCAACGCTAACTAAATTTATTTATTTATTTTTTTAAAGAGAAGGGAAGAAAAAAAAAGGTTATCCTCTAACTTAAACAGACACCTTTAGAAATAAGGTAATCCTCTAACTTAAACGGAAAACCTTAAGAGAGAGAGAAGGGGGAGAGGGGAACTCTCTAAAAGACTAAAGGTTTCTGTGGAAAAAACAAGGATACAGACACGAACACACTACGACTATCAAAATCTATTCTAACGATAACTTCTATGCTAAATTTTGACTAGTTTAAGACAGAAAAATACACAATATAAAGGTTTTATACGACCTGAGCCAGTAGAGCAACCTCGCAGCTGAAGCGGCAAACGACATCTGGGTTTCTAGTGCCAGGCATCATGGGATATGGGGAGACCTCGAGCCAGTATGTAGCTCTCGAGCTTTAGAAGATGGCTGAGTCGGAGCCAAAGATCGGCTCCGAACCCAACCAGCAAGAATGAAGGCGAGATAGACAACTTAACATCTGAAGTTCACAAAACTCAACAGATGTCAATTCCTGGCACCAGAAGTATATAAATCTTACTGCAGTAAGGAAAGGTATGCGAGACCCCTCAAACCAGTTTTGACTACGTAAACCTTTTTTATCCAAACATCCACGTTGAGTACGCCATTTAGGTGCTTCCTTATTACTGTAAAAAAGCTTCAATGACATGTTTGTTAGAACAAAATATTTCCTTATGAAATATTCCTTTGTCCTGTAAAAAATTAATAGCAGACTCTTCATCCATGGGCAATTGCCAGATAGGATAGTGTAATCCATGCTATGTGGAAAATAAATAGTGTAACTCTGACAGGATTGACAGTATCTCTGACAAAAACATCCTCAACTGTTAACTGTATATTCCAAGCGTGTAGTAATAATTAGAAAAAAGGGACAACTGACAAAGTAATCTTCCAAACTGATTGTCCATACATATATGAATGACAATATATTTAAAATCAGTTATCAATTATTTATTTGTATGTAGGAGAAAATTATTTTCAGCAGGGTTCCATAATAAGTAGCAAGAATGGTTTTCACTGAATGCTTTTTAAAAATACACTAAGCTCCGGCTTCATCATCCAGGTACATACAGTCCAACAAACGTATAGATGCTTGCATGTAAGGCTCTACACAATTTAATGTTATGTATAACTACAGAAGTACACTGAATAATGTGTTCACTTTAACTATAGTAATGACAATGTAGTCAGATGGGTTAAATGGTGCAGGTTTACATTTAACAAAATGTTTTGTACATGCTAATAACGCATTACATATTTTTCTGTTAATGCACATCAGAAAAAAAAAGTTTTATTAATCCTTTTACTCAAAATTTTTAACATATTTAGTTGGGTATGTTGGTATGCTACTGTCACAGTACTATATAAATGTTGCTGTATTTGAAATGTTTTACCTGTCTATTATCTGTATTGTATAAGGTCAAGATTTCTGTCTTTTAAATTGTCTTAATGTGGAGCTTTTCTCACCGGGCCTCTGCTGAAAATGGACATACATCCTGTCGGACTATCCCAGTCAATAAATGTACAATAAAATAAATAAATAAATAATGTACATCAGGAATAAAAGAAAATGTAGGCGTTTGAAGGACGGATCAAGTGTTGCCCAGAAAAACAGAACATTTTATTTATTCTTACTGTTATACACAAAAAAAGCCAGCGACATGAATGGGGAAGGGTGTATGAGACACCTGGCATGGAGGTGTTGTTTGTGATAGCCAATCAGCTCATGAGTTATGGACTGCATGCCGGAGATTTACAGTAACACACTTTACAGGGATATGCTTACTTTTTTGTAATTCCTTGTATGGGAAATATAGGGATAATATGACAGTATTAAAAATAAAAACCCACGTTAACCAGATTTACTGCAATTTTTATTTTTCCATTACTCACTTTGTTACTTATCGGGGCAACACTTTCAATGTGATCGCTCAGCTAAAATTCAGTACCTTAACACATCTGTTAACCAGGTGTGTGCAAAATGTAAAAATAACTTCTTTTAATTTTAAATTATTATTATTAAGACTAATAATTTTTATACATATCTGGTTAACAGACATGTTAAGGTACTGGATTTCAGCTGAATGATCTCGATGAAAGTGTTGCCCCGATAACAGAAAAAAAGAAGTTATGTCTTACCATAACATTCCATCTGTATTGTTGGTCCTCGTTCAGTCATTAACTCATGGGTATCGGTTCTGACCTCGGAACCGAACCGGCCATTTTCCAAGCTCGCATCAGCTTCAAACTCTCGAGCTAATCCCCCTCTCCCTGTTACTTCAGATTGAGTTTGCAAGTCAAAGAAGGTAGAGGCTACCTCTGGTCAAATAACCTAAAAGAACTGGATGGTGAGATCCACTAGAAACCACAGAAGGGCTTCTTTATCTGATATTGTTAATCCTCGTTCATTCCTTATGCATGGGACAGAGTCCCTAGCTACCTCTATTCCTGGGAGGCTCTCATGGAAGGACATTCCTGAGCACCATAGAACAGAAAGATGCTCTTCCCCTGGAGGCCAAGTCCAATTTGTAATAATTGATGAAGGTATGAGGCGTAGACCAAGTTGCAACTGCACAGATGTCATGTAAGGAAGCTCTGGCATGGAAGGCAGCAGACCACCGACCTTGTTGAATGAGCTTTCATGGTAGTAGGCAACAAAATATTGCGTTGTGTATAAATGAAGGTCACACAGTTCTTCAACCATCTAGCTAATGTGACCTTAGCAACAGCAGACCCTAATCTAGGTCCAGAAAAGGCCAAAAATAACTGGTCAGATTTACAAAAGGGCTTAGTCCTGTTCAAGTAAAAATGAATTTGCCTGTGGATATCTAGGGTATGTAGGCAATACTCTCCTCTGTTTGAATGATTGGGAAAGAAAACTGGCAATTCAATGGCTTGATTAATGGACATTTCAGAAATCACTTTAGGCAGAAAAGATGGATTAGTTCTCAGAGACACTATCTCTATGAAGAATCAAGTATGGACTCTTGAAAATCCAAATCCCATCGAGCTACGCGCTCGAGAGACTTGAACCTCAGCACTGAAATAAATAGGACATGCTGGAGGGACAGATTCATAACCCAGAGGCTCCCTTCACTCGGGAATAAAATCCCAGTCCAGGTTAGGCAGAGTCCCTCATTGACTCTCTTCAAGAGGAATCTTGATGAGTGGATGGGAGATCGTAGGTTTACCCCGGGTATCACTTCTGTGTCACTGTTAGACAGAGGCACAGTATACTTAACCTCGAAAAAGGGCATAGCAAAATAAATTTAAAATGGGTGGCGAAAGCCAAACACATTCTGGCTAGGCTTATAAATGCCCTAGGGCAGATAGCCTAGTATGAACCTATGAACCTATGATACATAGAGCTTGAAGCTCAGAAATACGTCTGGCTGAAGTAATGGTGACCAAAAACAAGATTTACCATGAAAAATACTTGAGGTTGCAAGAAGAGGCAGGTTCGAAAGGTGGCATTGTCAAAGCTTGCAGAACTAATGATAAATCCCATGGCTGAATAGGTTCTCTAAAAGGTGGCTTCAGATGATACACACCTTTTATGAAGGTCTTGCACAATTTGTGGGACATAAGAGAGGAATCTTGGACACCCTCATGAAAATTAGAAATTGCAGCCAAATGAACTCTAATGGTAGAGGCCGATAGACCCAACTGAAAAAGGTCAGCCAGATAGTCTAGTATTATCAACACTGGTGCTGAGAAGGGATCTACTTGTTTATCTTTCAGCCAACAGGTAAATCTTTTCCACTTGCTCAGATAAGTAATTCTAGTGGAAGACTTACAAGATGTAATGAGAATATCACGTACTGGTAAAAAAAGCCCATTCTGCCTGGCAATCAAGGGAATTGGAGTAGCCAAGCCATGAGCTTCAGGCTGTTCAAGTTGGGATGAATCAGGTGCTGTGGATGGGAGATCAACTCTGGGTTGGATGGAGAATCCATGGTCGATCTAGTAGGTGAGGCCAAAGGAAGGGGAACCAAATCTGTCGAGGCCAATATGGTGCTATGAGGATCACCTTGCTCTTTAACAAACGGGCTTTCTTCAGAAACTGGAGAATGAGGGGAAAGGGTGGAAATGCATAAAGAAGACCCGAGGGCCAATCGTGGACTAGAGCATCCCTGGGTGACTGTCACGGAGGGGGAATTAGGGCGAAGTAGTTGCTGCATTTGTAGTTGGTCGGGGATGCAAAGAGGTCGCAGCAAGGACGGCCCCAGCGGTGGAAGATCTCCACTGTATCAAGGGATTCAGTGACCACTCGTGAGGTTGAAGAATGTACCTGCTGAGTCTGTCTGCTATCACGTTGGAACTCCCGGGAATGTGCATTGTTAGAAGAAAATGGTTGGTAGCCGTCGCCCACTGCCATATCCTCATGGCCTCTCGACAAAGGGGGTAAGATTTGGTTCCACCTTGCTTGTTGATGTACCAAACCACCACCATGTTGTCTGATTGAATCGCAATTGTCCCAGATGGCAGCAGGGGATGGAATGCTTGCAACGCCAGAAGCACCGCCCTCAGCTCTAGAACGTTTATATGCAGATGGGCCTCCAGTTCGGACCAAGTGCCTTGGACTGTCTGTCCCTGACATAGCCCCCCCCCACCCCATCAGGGAGGCATCCATGGTCACTGTGGCCTTGGGGTTGCTGGGGGTAGAAGGGGCGAGACCATTGTGACAGATTGTGTGTCATCCACCAATTTAAATCCTGTTTGCACCTGTGGGTTACTCGAATCATGGCTGAAAGAGGATGCTGAAAAGGATACCATTGAGTAAGCAGTAGCCATTGTAGAAGCCTCATGTGAAACCTGGCCAAGGGAACAATGGTGATGAAGGCTGCCATGGAACCCAACAGCTGTAGAACCGAGTGAGCCGTGCATTTCTCCCTTGGAAGGAATGGAATCAGTTGCTGCTTTATCCTTAGAATTCTGTGCTCTGGGATAGCAGCTCTGCAGTTCTTTGTGTCCAAGATAAACCCTATGAATTCTGTCGACTGAGATGGGGTGAGACTGGATTTTTGCCAGTTTATGGTTATGCCTAGCCTTTGAGCAGTGAGGAGAGAGTATGCCTGGCTTTTTCCAGTAGATGTCTGGTGGGGACAGAAATGAGCCAGTCGTCTAGGTATGGAAACACCTGGAATCCTTGAAGTCGCAAGTGAGCTGTGACAACTGCCATGCACTTTGTGAACACTCTGGGGGCTGTAGAGAGTCCGAAGGACAGTACTCTGAACTGGTAGTGACTGGCTCCCGCACTGAAGCACAGAAATCTTCTTGATGGCTTGTCTACTTTTATGTGGTAGTACGCATCTTGAAGATCTATCGAGCACATCCAATCGTCTTTTTCCAAAAACGGGAGGATAGACTGTATTGTGACCATCCGAAATTTTTGTACTCTCACAAACTTGTTCAGTACACTGAGATCCAAAATTGGTCTCCAGTCCCCGGTTTTCTTTGGCACCAAAAATAGTCTTGAGTAGAATCCGGAGGGACTATTTGGATGACTCTCTTTCTTAGCAGCTTTTCTATCTCCAGTGCTGCTTCTTCCCTTTGACTGGGTGGAACGTTGGGAAGGTTTTTTTTAGGGGCAGGACAAAGATCGAAGGGGATATGATAACCTCTGGTTATAATCCTTCATACCCAAAAATTGGTGGTGATGGTTAGCCAGGCAGAAGGGTACAAGGAGAAATGTCCCCCAACCAGCTCCAGAGGAAAGGAGTTGGGCCGCTCTTCAGGAGCGCTGGTAGGATTGACCAGGGAAAGAATCCCTGGAAGCCTGGTTACACGGACCCCTCTGCCCCAAAAGGGGCGTGTTCCCTGTGAGTTTCCCCCTCTGCCTCTAGGGGAGAACTTGGCCTGTGTGTCACGGAAAGGACCCTGAGATTTCTTGAACCATATCTTCCCACTCTTTTGGTTTTGGGAGAAAGCACGTTGAGGGGAAGAATAACAGACACCTACGGCAGAAAGGGTCTTACCGTCCTGTTCACATATAGCCAGCCTGATTTGCAAGGCCATGGAATGCATTATCATGGACAACATTAACAAGGACATTGGCAACCTCCAAATGCTTGATCTCACACAGTTTGGTTTTGTCAATGGGAGATCAAGCCTGTTAAATATGGTAGATTTCTTTGAGTCAGTCACCAAAGCCATGGATGAGGGGAAGAAAGTGCACACCACCTACCTTGACCTGGCCAAGGACTTCAACACTATTCCCCGCTCGGCCATAATAGATAAAGTATCCCAGCTTGGCATAAATCCGTATGTGACAAGATGCGTAGCTAAATGGCTCACTGACAGAACTCACTCAGTCAAAACAGGGGAAGCTACTCAAGTAGTAGACCCGTAACGAGTGGCGCACCCCAGAGATCGGTCTTGGGCCCCTGCTGTTTGGGATATTCTTCTCCTAGGTGCAAGCCAAAACCAGCGGTTGATGGCTGACCAAGTTTGCAGATGACTGCAAGCTGGGTGCTGTCATCATCAACTCCCCTAGTGATGTAGACATACTACAAGAAGGTCTCACCCAGAAAAATGACTAGTGCCAAAAACGGCCTCAAACTAAGCACCAAAATATGCTTCATCATTCCCTTTGAGGAGAGTGACGTCTCTACAAATTATCACATTAATAACAATGTCCTAAGCACGCAAGCAGTTGTGAAGGACATTGTTATTAATGTGATAATGTCCTAAGCAAGCAAGCACTTGTGAAGGACATTGTTATTAATGTGATAATGTCCTAAGCAAGCAAGCAGTTGTGAAGGACTTGGGCACCCAAGCTGACATCAATCTATTTTTTGACCACCATGCTGCCTCCATTGTATGTAGAGCTTTCTACATGGGTCACCTCATTAGTAAGGGTATTTCTTCCAGGAACAAGGAAGTCATAACTTACCTGTATTCCTCCCTTATCAGGCCCATCATCGAGTATAACCCCCCTTTCAGCATGTACTTCACGAAGCACTTCCAGCAGCAGGAGAGACCACAGAGGTTCCTGACAAGGAGAATCCAGGGCTTCAAACGTCTATCCTATGTAGAAAGGCTAAAACCCTGTCTCTCTGCTCTGTCTTATACTGACTCCTCAAAAGTGATCTATGTCTGGCATACAGAGCAATCTCTGACCCTACCTTGATGAAATCACTGCACATCCGCAAGCCAAACTCCACTCGCGTGACCTGCATGCAAAACCTCAACTTGATCTGCGACATCAGTACAACTTGATGTGGGACAGGTTTGTTTCCCAGAGACTCCCCATCTGTAGAATAGACTCTCTCTCTGCGTCAAGCGGAGAACTTCATTATCCCTCTTTAACAAAAACCTGGATGACTGGATGAGAAATAGAAAATACACCCCTGGGATTCCACCTGTGTCCCTGCTGGACAGGGACATTAGGTGATGACTTGTGGGAACATGGGCTAATTCACTGGCTAGTCTTACAAGGGCCTCAGGGCCAGTAGCCTAGTAACTTTCTATGATCCTAATCCTACTATTTTTTTCCTCATCTGTCACTACTGAAGTCCCTCTAGCAATTAGTATAACTGCTCCCCTTTTCCTCTGTCCCTAATATTATGCTAAATATCCATTCTGAAAGCCTCTCTTTCAAATTCACATGCTCATTTCTTTCCAAATGTGTCTCCTCCAGCACTATTTACACTCTGCATTTCTTAATATAATTCAGTACTCGTTCCTTTTTATCTACACCTGTAAGACCATTCACATTCCAGGATAAAATGAACAGCATAGCCTTCATCTTAAAAAGCTACTGTTCCTGCCCATTACACATTTCTTTTTGAATGTGTGTTTGGGGCATGTAACACAAAAACCGGAAACAGCTGCACCTACAGGCATTATCTAACCTACAAATAGAAGTTCTGTCCTTACCATAACGTTCCATGTGGAGTGTTCATCTCGCCTTTGTTCTTACACATGGGTTCGGAGCCGATCCTCGGCTCCGTGCCGGCCTCTTGCAAGCTCTGCATCGAGAAGAAGCTCGAGACAATCTAATACCCACAATCCCCCTCTGCCTTTACCTCAGATCTAGTTTGCAAGCAAACCAATCTACAGAGAGAGCACATTCATGCTTACATCACATATGCACAGAAAGAATCTATACATAACTATATATATATAAGCCAAATAGACATATATATATAAATATATATATGCCAACTATGTACACAACATTGCAACAACAGCAGAATGCTCCTGGCCAGGCATCAAAAAACGTTCTTCCTAAGGGTGGGAGGGTGGGACTGTAAGAACAAAGGCGAGATGAACACTCCACATGGAACGTTATGGTAAGGACATAACTTCTATATGTGATAGTGTTCAATCTCGCCGTTTGTTCTTACACATGGGTAGCGTCCCTAGCTCCTTGTTCCTGAGGAACTCACGGAGGGCGTTCTTGAGCACAGTGGAACCAAAGGTTGCCCTGTCCCTAGAAACCTTGTCTACCTTATAATGAGAAATAAATGTATGTGGCTTAGACCAAGTAGCAGCCGCACAAATAGTGTCCAGTGGTAGGCGGGCTGCATGAGCCAAAGATGTAGACACTGACCTTGTGGAATGTCCTTTGGGTTTGTGCAAAAGGGTTTGATTTGAAGAATCGTAGACATAGATTATACAATCCGTTAACCATTTAGAAAGAGTTCTTTTGGTAACTGCAAGTCCTTTCCTGCTATCAGCAAAAGCCACAAAGAGTTGATCAGTTTTTCTGTGATCTTTTGTTCTATCCAAGTAAAATCTTAGTTGTCTGTGAACATCTAATTTATGCAACATGTACTCCATTTTGTTGGAGTGATTTTTGAAGAAAGTGGGTAATTCAATGGACTGATTAATATTGTTAATAGAACACACTTTAGGGAGGAAGGATGAATTGGTTGAAGAGAAACTCTGTCAGAGTGAAAGATCAAATAAGGGTGCTTGATGGAGAGAGCCTGAAGTTCAGACACTCGCCTAGCGGAAGTAATGGCTACCAAAAATAGAGTCTTCCAGGACAAAAATTTTAATGGGCAAGAAGAGGCAGGTTCAAAGGGGGGCAACATTAATTTAGATAACAACAAGTTTAGACTCCAAGGTGACGTAGGAGATCTGACTGGTGGTCTAATATGGAAAACCCCTTTTAGAAAGGTTTTACAAAGTCTGTGAGCCATAACAGGAGCTCCACATTCTTCCACATGGAAATTTGAAATGGCTGCCAATTGAACTCTCAGTGTAGCAGGAGAAGCACCCTGATGGAATAAGTCCGTTAAAAACTCTAATATTTTATTCAAGGGAGCTGTAAAAGGATCCACTTGGTGTGTATTTGCCCAGAATACAAATCGCTTCCATTTACTAGAATATGTTTTAGTAGTGGAAGCTTTATGAGAAGCCACCAATATATCCTGAACTGCTGGCGACAAAAGATCAGACCTGGCTAAGTTGGGAATTGGAGCAGCCAAGCTGCTAGATGGAGGGACAGGAGCGCGGGATGGGGAGCCCCTGACGAGTGAGTCAATAGATCTGGCTCTGGGTCCAGAATCCAGGGTTCCCAGAATGCAGTGAGTCTTCAGGAAGGAAACCAAATTTGTGAGGCCAGAATGGGGCAATGAGGATTATTGTCCTGTGTAGGTTTCTGGCTTTCTGGAGAAACTTTGGTATCAGAGGAAATGGAGGAAATGCGTACAGGAGTCCCGGGGGCCAATCGTGAACCAGTGCGTCCCTGGGGACTTCCGCTGGAGGGGTAATAGGGCAAAGTAGCTCCTGCATTTGGCGTTCATTGGAGACGCAAACAGGTCGCAGGAAGGCTGGCCCCACGCATGAAAAATCCTTTTCGCTAGTGACTGTTTTAGGGACGACTCGTGCGGTAACAGAAGTGCACTGCTCAGCCTGTCGGCTATGACGTTGGATGACCCGGGATGTGCGTTGCTATTAGAAAGCGACCCGTGGACTCCGCCCACTGCCAGATTCTCATGGCCTCTCTGCATAGCTGATAGGATTTGGTTCCCCCTTGCTTGTTTATGTACCAGACTACAGACATGTTGTCCGTCTGAACTGCAACAGTTCCCAGAGGAAGAAGGGGAGCAAAGTGTTGCAACGCTAGAAACACTGCCCTCAACTCTAGAACATTGATGTGCAGATTGTACTCCAAATTGGTCCACTCGCCTTGGACTGTCTGTCCCTGAAAGATGCCCCCCCACCCTATCAGGGAAGCGTCCGTGGTCACCGTAACTGTGGGCGTGGGTAGCACAAACGGTCTCCCCTTGGAAAGGTTGCGTTTGAAGCCACCAGTTTAGATCTGTTTTGCATGTCTTTGTTATCAGAATCTCGTGTGTTAGAGGTAGTTGTTGAAACGACCATTGTGCAAACAGCAGCCATTGTAGGACTCTCATGTGCAGCCTTCCCAAGGGAATTGCAATAAGGGAGGCTGACATGAGGCCCAACACTTTCAGTACTAGTTTTGCAGGAGATTTCCTTGACAAGAGTAGCAGACGTATATGAGTCTGAAGTGATAATATCCTTTCTGGGGGAAGCCTCAGAATCAACTGGCGTGTGTTTAATTCTGCTCCTATGAACAAGATATTTTGTGATGGCTGAAGTAAGGATTTTCCGAAGTTTACGGAAATCCCTAGGTGAACACACAGTTGAAGAGTAAAGTCTCTGGCCTGTAATAGTTGGCTGGGTGGTGGCAGAAAGGAGCCAGTCGTCCAGATACGGAAACACCTGGAATCCTTGGCGTCTCAAGTGAGACGCTACCACTGCCATGCATTTGGTGAAGACCCTGGGGGCTGAGGTCAGACCAAAGGGCAGGGCTCGAAATTGAAAGTGACTGGCCCCCAGCCGGAAGCGCAGATGATCTCTGGATGCCCTGGCCATTTTGATGTGGTAGTATGCATCTTCTAGATCTATTGAGCACATCCAGTCGTCCTTCTGTAAGAATGGAAGGATCGATTGAAGCGTGACCATTCGGAACTTTTCTTTCCTGACGAAGGTATTGAGGTAGCTTAGGTCCAGAATGGGCCTCCAGTCCCCTGTATCTTTGGAACTAAAAAGAACCTTGAGTAAGTCCCGAATCCTTGCTGGTCCGCTGGGACTGGTTGGATGACTTTTTTCTAGCAGCTTTGAAATTTCTATGGCTGCTGGCTCTCGCAGATGGGGCGGTACATCTGGGAGTCTTTTCTTTGGAATGGGATGAGATAGAAAGGGTATGTTGTAACCTCTGGTAACCACGCTTTTTACCCACTCGTCTGTAGTTAAATTTTGCCAGGCCTGAGGGTATAAAGCTAAGCGACCCCCGACTGCCTCCAGAGCAGGACAGTCGGGCCTCCTCTCAGGAGTGCTGGAAAGGATTACCAGGGAGTGTCTCCCTGTCACCTTGATGTTGCGGACCCCCTCTGCCGCCAGGGCGGCGTCTTCCACCTCTACCCCTCCTCTGCCTCTAGAGGCGTCTCCCTGTGTGCCTGGGAAAGATCCTTGGGGTTTTCGAAACCACATTTTTCCACCACGTTGCCCTTTGGGGTACGGTCTGGTTGGGGTGGAAAAACGGACTCCGACAGCAGACAGAGTCTTTCCCTCCTGTTCACACCAGGTAAGGGTCTCCTTTACTTTGGGGCCAAAGAGAGTGGCACCGTCAAATGGGCGTTAGTAAAGGAAGACTTGAAGGCTTCCAAAGGAACATAAGCGCATCCAGGATTGTCTGCGAAGAGCAATCGCTGAAGCTGCTGCCCTACTCGAACCTTCGCTGTAGGAAATCAGCCTCATGGACGAGTTAACAATAGATGTAGTATTAAGTTGCGCTGTCACTTTCTCTGAGACAGCGCATCTGTAGTACCCTGGAGGTATCTCCCAACTCTTTGACTAGATCCCTCTGTAGACGTGTAAAATGGGTCAAATAGTTCAGGGATCGCATGGAAAAAGCCACTGAACTAAAATGCGCTTCCGTATCTATCCATCGTCCTAGAATCTTTATTAGGATGGACAGATGAAGAAGACTCCGACATCTCCTTTTCGTGGCCGCTGCCACCATAGCGTCCACTGGAACTCCTTTTGTTAAGTAGGACTTGTCCTGAGGTGCCGTGATGTATTTATTGGGTTTCCTTGGGACTGGTTCCACTGTGTCAGAGCCTCCGCCCTTGAGCAATTAGTTCCATTAGTTCGTGAAGGCGGAGTGACCCAGGAGGAAGAAGGGCGAGCACCAAATGCCTTCAGCAAAACTGACTCATCCTCAGATGCAGGAAGGGACTGCCAGTCACCTCTCTGTTTCAGGATCTCCAATATGTCCGAAAAAGAGACATCTTCTGAAGGTGACTTAGGGGACCCTTCTGACTCATCTAAGTCAGTATCAGATGTCAAGGATTCTTGTGGAGAATCCAAGTGTCTCCTCTTACACAATCTTTTCCTAGGGACTTCTTCGTGGGGAGCATCCGAAGAAGCCTCGGAGGAAGAGGGGGCACCCTCCAGGGGTGGCTGAGACACTGGTGCCCGACGCTTGGA
Source organism: Protopterus annectens (assembly GCF_019279795.1). Classification (NCBI taxonomy): domain Eukaryota; kingdom Metazoa; phylum Chordata; order Ceratodontiformes; family Protopteridae; genus Protopterus; species Protopterus annectens. The sequence goes on from NC_056748.1 coordinate 442,652,115, forward strand.
TGTGGCCGTGGGTGCAGATGAAGATAACGGCCCTTTATGGGGAGGAGAGGTTGCTTCCACTGATGTGGTTGTCTGGGTAGACAACACCTTCCTCATCAGGTCGAACGCTCCCGGGTCCCGCATCGAAGAGTCCCCCGGTTCCGGGAAATGGGAAGAATCCCGACACGGGCACGAAGGCATCGACCCGAGGCGGAGCGAATCGATCGCGCCGAGGCCCGAGGGGAGAATCGAACCAACGTCGGTTCGACTCGGCCCCGGAACCAAGGACAGACCGTCGGCTCGAGACTCCGGTATCGGGTCCGGCGGAGTCGAGGTGAGAGGAACAGACCGAGAAAAGGATGGCTCTGGAACGAGGGCTCCACAATCAGTAGATCAGCCTCTTCCGGCTCCAAAGACTGAATCGGTCTCGGAGGAGGAATGGATGGAGATACAGGAGGCCTTCAAGTTCGACACCAACTGGGTGGAAACCGAAATAAGTTTGGAGAGGGCCGAATGTTCCAATAACTTCTGCACCACGATCCACATCGATATCCGAAAGTTTGGAGGAAGAGCGGGTCGAAGGAACCGAAGGCGGAGCCGACCTCAATAAGGTGAAGGAGGGAGCTCCATCACGGTTCCAAGACTCGAGGCTCAGGAACCGATACCAGTTGAACCCTGGGCCCCGAAGTGTGTGGAACCGGGGATCTAACCTTTGCTGAAGAGCTCGCAGCCGGTGACTTGGGCTCCAGCGTCTTGATTCCTTAGAGGACTTGATGCCTGGTCAGAAGCATCCAGAGCCTCCTGAAAAGAAGGTTTCAACAGACCTCTGTCCATTAGTTTCCTGCGTCTATCTGTCATGACCCTCCCACTAAAAAGAGTAACGGCCTCAAACTAAGCACCAAAATATGCTTCATCATTCCCTTTGAGGAGAGACGCTCTCTACAAATTATCACATTAATAACAATGTCCTAAACGCAAGCAGTTGTGAAGGACATTGTTATTAATGTGATAATGTCCTAAGCACGCAAGCAGTTGTGAAGGACATTGTTATTAATGTGATAACAATGTCCTAAGCAAGCAAGCAGTTGTGAAGGACTTGGGCACCCAAGCTGACATCAATCTAACTTTTGCCCACCATGCTGCCTCCATTGTATGTAGAGCTTTCTACATGGGTCACCTCATTAGTAAGGGTATTTCTTCCAGGAACAAGGAAGTCATAACTAACCTGTATTCCTCCCTTATCAGGCCCATCATTGAGTATAACCCCCCTTTCAGCATGTACTTCACGAAGCACTTCCAGCAGCAGGAGAGACCACAGAGGTTCCTGACAAGGAGAATCCAGGGCTTCAAACGTCTATCCTACATACAAAGGCTAAAACCCTGTCTCTCTACTCTGTCTCATACAGTCTCCTCAAAAGTGATCTATGTCTGGCATACAGAGCAATCTCTGACCCTACCTTGATGAAATCACTGCACATCCGCAAGCCAAACTCCACTCGCGTGACCCGCATGCAAAACCTCAACTTGATCTGCGACATCAGTACAACTTGATGTGGGACAGGTTTGTTTCCCAGAGACTCCCCATCTGTAGAATCGACTCCCTTCTCTGCGTCAAGCGGAGAACTTCATTATCCCTCTTTAACAAAAACCTGGATGACTGGATGAGAAATAGAAAATACACGCCTGGGATTCCACCTGTGTCCCTGCTGGACAGGGACATCAGGTGATGACTTGTGGGAACATGGGCTAATTCACTGGCTAGTCTTACAAGGGCCTCAGGGCCAGTAGCCTAGTAACTTTCTATGATCCTAATCCTACCATTTTTTTCCTCATCTGTCACTACTGAAGTCCCTCTAGCAATTAGTATAACTGCTCCCCTTTTCCTCTGTCCCTAATATTATGCTAAATATCCATTCTGAAAGCCTCTATTTCAAATTCACATGCTCATTTCTTTCCAAATGTGTCTCCTCCAGCACTATTTACACTCTGCATTTCTTAATATAATTCAGTACTCGTTCCTTTTTATCTACACCTGTAAGACCATTCACATTCCAGGATAAAATGAACAGCATAGCCTTCATCTTAAAAGGCTATTGTTCCTGCCCATGACACATTTCATTTTGAATGTGTGTTTGGGGCATGTAACACAAAAACCGGAAACAGCTGCACCTACAGGCATTATCTAACCTACAAATAGAAGTTCTGTCCTTACCATAACGTTCCATGTGGAGTGTTCATCTCGCCTTTGTTCTTACACATGGGTTCGGAGCCGATCCTCGGCTCCGTGCCGGCCTCTTGCAAGCTCTGCATCGAGAAGAAGCTCGAGACAATCTAATACCCACAATCCCCCTCTGCCTTTACCTCAGATCTAGTTTGCAAGCAAACCAATCTACAGAGAGAGCACATTCATGCTTACATCACATATGCACAGAAAGAATCTATACATAACTATATATATATAAGCCAAATAGACATATATATATAAATATATATATGCCAACTATGTACACAACATTGCAACAACAGCAGAATGCTCCTGGCCAGGCATCAAAAAACGTTCTTCCTAAGGGTGGGAGGGTGGGACTGTAAGAACAAAGGCGAGATGAACACTCCACATGGAACGTTATGGTAAGGACATAACTTCTATATGTGATAGTGTTCAATCTCGCCGTTTGTTCTTACACATGGGTAGCGTCCCTAGCTCCTTGTTCCTGAGGAACTCACGGGAGGACGTTCTTGAGCACAGTGGAACCAAAGGTTGCCCTGTCCCTAGAAACCTTGTCTACCTTATAATGAGAAATAAATGTATGTGGCTTAGACCAAGTAGCAGCCAAGACAAATAGTGTCCAGTGGTAGGCGGGCTGCATGAGCCAAAGATGTAGACACTGACCTTGTGGAATGTCCTTTGGGTTTGTGCAAAAGGGTTTGATTTGAAGAATCGTGAGACACAGATTATACAATCCGTTAACCATTTAGAAAGAGTTCTTTTGGTAACTGCAAGTCCTTTCCTGCTATCAGCAAAAGCCACAAAGAGTTGATCAGTTTTTCTGTGATCTTTTGTTCTATCCAAGTAAAATCTTAGTTGTCTGTGAACATCTAATTTATGCAACATGTACTCCATTTTGTTGGAGTGATTTTTTGAAGAAAGTGGGTAATTCAATGGACTGATTAATATTGTTAATAGAACACACTTTAGGGAGGAAGGATGAATTGGTTCGAAGAGAAACTCTGTCAGAGTGAAAGATCAAATAAGGGTGCTTGATGGAGAGAGCCTGAAGTTCAGACACTCGCCTAGCGGAAGTAATGGCTACCAAAAATAGAGTCTTCAGGACAAAAATTTTAATGGGCAAGAAGAGGTAGGTTCAAAGGGGGGCAACATTAATTTAGATAACAACAAGTTTAGACTCCAAGGTGACGTGAGGAGATCTGACTGGTGGTCTAATATGGAAAACCCTTTTAGAAAGGGTTTACAAAGTCTGTGAGGCATAACAGGGCCTCCACACTCTTCCACCTGGAAATTTGAAATGGCTGCCAATTGAACTCTCAGTGTAGCAGGAGAAGCACCCTGATGGAATAAGTCCGTTAAAACTCTAATATTTTATTCAAGGGAGCTGTAAAAGGATCCACTTGGTGTGTATTTGCCCAGAATACAAATCGCTTCCATTTACTAGAATATGTTTTAGTAGTGGAAGCTTTATGAGAAGCCACCAATATATCCTGAACTGCTGGCGACAAAAGATCAGACCTGGCTAAGTTGGGAATTGGAGCAGCCAAGCTGCTAGATGGAGGGACAGGAGCGGGATGGGGAGCCCCTGACGAGTGAGTCAATAGATCTGGCTCTGGGTCCAGAATCCAGGGTCCCCGAATGCAGTGAGTCTTCAGGAAGGGAAACCAAATTTGTGAGGCCAGAATGGGGCAATGAGGATTATTGTCCTGTGTAGGTTTCTGGCTTTCTGGAGAAACTTTGGTATCAGAGGAAATGGAGGAAATGCACAGGAGTCCCGGGGCCAATCGTGAACCAGTGCGTCCCTGGGGACTTCCCCTGGAGGGTAATAGGGCAAAGTAGCTCCTGCATTTGGCGTTCATTGGAGACGCAAACAGGTCGCAGGAAGGCTGGCCCCACGCGAAAAATCCTTTTCGCTACTGACTGTTTTAGGGACCACTCGTGCGGTAACAGAATTGCTCTGCTCAGCCTGTCGGCTATGACGTTGGATGACCGGGATGTCGTTGCTATTAGAAAGCGACCGTGGACTCGCGCCCACTGCCAGATTCTCATGGCCTCTCTGCATAGCTGATAGGATTTGGTTCCCCTTGCTTGTTTATGTACCAGACTACAGACATGTTGTCCGTCTGAACTGCAACAGTTCCCAGAGGAAGAAGGGGAGCAAAGTGTTGCAACGCTAGAAACACTGCCCTCAACTCTAGAACATTGATGTGCAGATTGTACTCCAAATTGGTCCACTCGCCTTGGACTGTCTGTCCCTGAAAGATGCCCCCCCACCCTATCAGGGAAGCGTCCGTGGTCACCGTAACTGTGGGCGTGGGTAGCACAAACGGTCTCCCCTTGGAAAGGTTGCACGTTTGAAGCCACCAGTTTAGATCTGTTTTGCATGTCTTTGTTATCAGAATCTCGTGTGTTAGAGGTAGTTGTTGAAACGACCATTGTGCAAACAGCAGCCATTGTAGGACTCTCATGTGCAGCCTTCCCAAGGGAATTGCAATAAGGGAGGCTGACATGAGGCCCAACACTTTCAGTACTAGTTTTGCAGGAGATTTCCTTGACAAGAGTAGCAGACGTATATGAGTCTGAAGTGATAATATCCTTTCTGGGGGAAGCCTCAGAATCAACTGACGTGTGTTTAATTCTGCTCCTATGAACAAGATATTTTGTGATGGCTGAAGTAAGGATTTTCCGAAGTTTACGGAAATCCCTAGGTGAACACACAGTTGAAGAGTAAAGTCTCTGGCCTGTAATAGTTGACGCTGGGTGGTGGCAGAAAGGAGCCAGTCGTCCAGATACGGAAACACCTGGAATCCTTGGCGTCTCAAGTGAGACGCTACCACTGCCATGCATTTGGTGAAGACCCTGGGGGCTGAGGTCAGACCAAAGGGCAGGGCTCGAAATTGAAAGTGACTGGCCCCAGCCGGAAGCGCAGATGATCTCTGGATGCCCTGGCCATTTTGATGTGGTAGTATGCATCTTCTAGATCTATTGAGCACATCCAGTCGCCCTTCTGTAAGAATGGAAGGATCGATTGAAGCGTGACCATTGAACTTTTCTTTCCTGACGAAGGTATTGAGGTAGCTTAGGTCCAGAATGGGCCTCCAGTCCCCTGTTTTCTTTGGAACTAAAAAGAACCTTGAGTAAGTCCCGAATCCTTGCTGGTCCGCTGGGACTGGTTGGATGACTCTTTTCTAGCAGCTTTGAAATTTCTATGGCTGCTGGCTCTAGATGGGGGGGTACATCTGGGAGTCTTTTCTTTGGAATGGGATGAGATAGAAAGGGTATGTTGTAACCTCTGGTAACCACGCTTTTTACCCACTCGTCTGTAGTTAAATTTTGCCAGGCCTGAGGGTATAAAGCTAAGCGACCCCCGACTGCCTCCAGAGCAGGACAGTCGGGCCTCCTCTCAGGAGTGCTGGAAAGGATTACCAGGAGTGTCTCCCTGTCACCTTGATGTTGCGGACCCCTCTGCCGCCAGGCGGCGTCTTCCACCTCTACCCCTCCTCTGCCTCTAGAGGCGTCTCCCTGTGTGCCTGGGAAAGATCCTTGGGGTTTTCGAAACCACATTTTTCCACCACGTTGCCCTTTGGGGTACGGTCTGGTTGGGGTGGAAAAACGGACTCCGACAGCAGACAGAGTCTTTCCCTCCTGTTCACACCAGGTAAGGGTCTCCTTTACTTTGGGGCCAAAGAGAGTGGCACCGTCAAATGGGGCGTTAGTAAAGGAAGACTTGAAGGCTTCATAAAGGAACATAAGCGCATCCAGGATTGTCTGCGAAGAGCAATCGCTGAAGCTGCTGCCCTACTCGAACCTTCGGCTGTGTAGGAAATCAGCCTCATGGACGAGTTAACAATAGATGTAAGGGTATTAAGTTGCGCTGTCACTTTCTCTGAGACAGCCGCATCTGTAGTACCCTGGAGGGTATCTCCCAACTCTTTGACTAGATCCCTCTGTAGACGTGTAAAATGGGTCAAATAGTTCAGGGATCGCATGGAAAAAGCCACTGAACTAAAAATGCGCTTCCGTATCTATCCATCGTCCTAGAATCTTTATTAGGAGGATGGACAGATGAAGAAGACTCCGACATCTCCTTTTTCGTAGCCGCTGCCACCAGCATAGCGTGCACTGGAACTCCTTTTGTTAAGTAGGACTTGTCCTGCGGTGCCGTGATGTATTTATTGGGTTTCCTTGGGACTGGTTCCACTGTGTCAGGAGCCTCCCACGCCCTTCTCGAGCAATTAGTTCCATTAGTTCGTGCAAGGGGGGAGTGAGCGAGGAGGAAGAAGGGCGAGGACCAAATGGCTTCAGCCAAACTGAGTCATGGTCAGAAGGGGAAGGGACTGCCAGTCACCTCTCTGTTTCAGGATCTCCAATATGTCCGAAAAGAGACATCTTCTGAAGGTGACTTAGGGGACCCTTCTGACTCATCTAAGTCAGTATCAGATGTCAAGGATTCTTGTGGAGAATCCAAATGTCTCCTCTTACACAATCTTTTCCTAGGGACTTCTTCGTGGGGAGCATCCGAAGAAGCCTCGAGGAAGAGGGGCACCCTCCAGGGGTGGCTGAGACACTGGTGCCCGACGCTTGGATGTGGCCGTGGGTGCAGATGAAGATAACGGCCCTTTATGGGAGGAGAGGTTGCTTCCACTGATGTGGTTGTCTGGGTAGACAACACCTTGCTCATCAGGTCGAACGCCCCCGGGTCCCGCATCGAAGAGTCCCCCGGTTCGAGAAATGGGAAGAATCCCGACACGGGCACGAAGGCATCGACCCGAGGCGGGCGAATCGATCCGCGCCGAGGCCCGAGGGAGAATCGAACGAAACGTCGGTTCGACTCTCGGCCCCGGAACCAAGGACAGACCGTCGGCTCCGAGACTCCGGTATCGGGTCCGACGGAGTCGAGGTGAGAGGAACAGACCGAGAAAAGGATGGCTCTGGAACCGAGGGCTCCACAATCAGTAGATCAGCCTCTTCCGGCTCCAAAGACTGAATCGGTCTCGGAGGAGGAATGGATGGAGATACAGGGAGGCCTTCAAGTTTCGACACCAACTGGGTGGAAACCGAAATAAGTTTGGAGAGGGCCGAATGTTCCAATAACTTCTGCACCACGCGATCCACATCGATATCCGAAAGTTTGGAGGAAGAACGGGTCGAAGGAACCGAAGACGGAGCCGACCTCAATAAGGTCGAAGGAGGGAGCTCCATCACCGGTTCCAAGACTCGAGGCTCAGGAACCGATACCAGTTGAACACTCGGCCCCGAAGTCTGTGGAACCGGTGATCTAACCTTTGCTGAAGAGCTCGGAGCCGATGACTTGGGCTCCGACGTCTTCGATTCCTTAGAGGACTTCGATGCCTGGTCAGAAGCATCCAGAGCCTCCTGAAAAGAAGGTTTCAACAGACCTCTGTCCATTAGTTTCCTGCGTCTATCTGTCATGACCCTCCCACTAAAAGAGTGACAGATGGAACAGTCCTCTTGCAAGTGGAGAGGGCCAAGGCAGTAGACGCAGGAACTATGGTTGTCAGTCACTGACATTTTCTGGCCACACTGACAACGCTTGAAACCTGACTTCACCTTATCAGACATTATAGAAAGAGAGACAAGTCCAGTAATGCAGTCAAATCCGTTAAAGTTTGTCAAATCCGATAAAAAAATTGTCAAATCCGGTATAAAAGTTTCTTTCCTCAAATATTATTAAATTTATGAAGGGTTGTAGGCCCCGAAAAATATCTAACCGATAAAACTAGTTAACGGTACCAAGAAATCAACCAGACCACAACACAATCATACAGTATAATACTGAAACATCAAATAGAAATGGAAAATCTAATAAAATATAACAAATAAGTTATATCTTAGCTTTAGACGCTCGAGCTAGCTCCCAACGATGCGAATGCAGCAGCGGCAAACTAGATCTGAGGTAAAGGCAGAGGGGGATTGTGGGTATTAGATTGTCTCGAGCTTCTTCTCGATGCAGAGCTTGCAAGAGGCCGGCACGGAGCCGAGGATCGGCTCCGAACCCATGTGTAAGAACAAACGGCGAGATTGAACACTATCACATTTAAGGTTTCTCATGCTAAAGTGCATGCCACAGCCTGTGCTCCCACTTAAACTGATTGCCGCCTGTTTTCTCCTCTCTCTTCTCCATGATATGAAAAACAGCTTATATGCTTTCAACATTAACTTTTAGCTCTAAGAAAAAAAGTGCACTGGGTATCCTTAAATAAAACTAAATTGTACACTATTCTGTTAATTGCATTCATGTATTAAGGCTGCTAGGGAGGCTGTTGCCTCTTAATCACTTCTCATAATTTCATATTTAATTTCACGATTCAATTTCAATTTCTCCCCCATCTCACATTCCCACTAACATTAGAGGTACCTCTAATGCTCATTGTCCAGCTGTCCTTATAGCAGGAACAGATAGATTTGTAAATATTTGTACATACATACATACATACTTGTATTTTATACTTACTGTGTTGATTTTTATAATTAGTTGTGGATTTTCATTAACTGTATTTCTAAATGCCATGTTTTTATATGTAGTACTGTTCTACTTTGTAACTTACAATCTGTTTCATGAATATTGTCTGTATGGAGCTTTTCTCTCCAGGACTCCATTGAAAACGGGTTCTTCTTGGCCCAATGGACCATCCTGGTAAACCAACTGCTAATAATAATAATAATAATAATAATAATAATAACTGTTCCAATGAGCTGCTTGTCGTCATACCTTTAAAATTTGCATATCCCTCAGCAAAGAATACTCATAATTCGCAAAATTAACTGCTTGCACCTACAGACAGCTTGTCTCTATGAAATGTACTCCACAATGAGTCTTTCTAATTTTTACACAGAAAAGAATGCACATCTGCCTTCAGCTGCAGCCATCTCAACTCCACTGAACATTTACCAGTGAAAAACAAACAAGTTAACATCTTAACAGTTTTAAGAAGCTTAGCATTTTTATGGTTTATCAATGTCTTATTTTTAAAGCTTAAGTGATTACAAAAACACGTTTACAACTTAAGCCAAAGGTAGAAATCCAAATATTCACAACTGTAAAATAAAAAGAGAAAATATCATAATTCTACACATTATATAATCAGTGCACTTTTATACCCCACCCCCAACCATGGCAGCCCATGACCATAGCATATGAACATTAAACTTGCTTTTGTCCAGCCTTTTTTTCTCATGTTACTCTGTAAAACCTATATTCCTTACAACTAAAAAAGTACTTGTTTACTTTAATATCTTTAACACACACAACAGTCATTGAAAAGACTCCACACCACATTTAAAATACCCCTAACCTTACACTATTCAAAACTGTTTTACTGTACATAACATGCAGTCTATATCATGAAATGTTTTATACAAATCCTAAGACCAAAAATTGTTTTACTTACAGTTAGTTACCCCCTTTTAGTGTCCTTCTAATCAATAATGATATAAAGTGGGGTATATGCTTTACAGTCTACCCACATGTTTAACAAAAATCAACATAACTTCAGCGTTTTTCAGCCACTTTTTCTTGAAAATCCATATTTCAAAATAGGATGCTTTACATTCTTCAGTGTGTTCACTAATTTCAGAGCTGCTGATCTTCTTCCTGTTCATCTCCATCTCCCAACACAGACTGGTTCAAGTCCAAGGTACTGATGACACTTCGTCAACTCCTGTACTTTTCTCTCCCTCTCTCAAACATTTTCCTTTGGAACGTTGGAAAGGGTTTCACTGGCAAAGTCTCTCTATGAACCTTACTGTCAGAAGAATAAGAAGCAAAGTCCATTTCTGTTTGCTGACTCACTTTTTGTTGGATGAACTTTTCTATTTCTTCATTACCCTGTTCTGCATCAAAAAATGACTTTGAACTTTCAGGAAAAACACGGAGGACAGGTGGATACAGCAACTTGAATCTCACACCTGCCTCTGTACATTCTTTGATTGCTGGGATAAATTTGCTTCTCTTCTGCCTGGTGTACAGTGAATAATCATTTTCTACAAACACTCGGATGTCTCCAATTTTTTAATATTTTGCCAGCCTCAACTCTTTCTGCTGGTACGATTGCATCTTTGCTAATATAGGTCTTGGCTGCTCTCTCATGGCCAGGTTTGGAATATACACTTGGTGTGGCATTTCAGTTAAAATGCTGTGAAACACCAGTCCAGTTGCTTATTTGTCTCTGTTCCTTCCAGTTTCTCTGGTTCAGCAGAAAATGTCAGGGTTTCCCTGTGTGCTGTGTCTACTTATATTTTTCCAGCCTTTTGTTGTTTGAACTGATATATCCCTTCAATGTTTCATTTATTTTAATCATATCCGAATACATTTGATTATTTTTCCCTCAAAATTACTGTAAGCCATCAAAACTGAAGCTTGAACTGCTTTTTGCTCAACAGCTGCAGAATCCTTCCCAGACAGCATTTTCTCTTCACCTCTTCTGCTTGATTTTCTTTCAGGTTTTCCAAACTTCCTCTCTGCTGGCATCCAGGCAGTGTATTTTCTAGCCAGTAATTGAATTTTACCATAAACAATTTCAATGGCACTCCTTTTTCCTCAGTTTCTGTTTACACACTAGGAGAAGTTATGCTGTTGATCAGTTGCAGCCATCTTCTTCCAGTATATAGTTGATATCCTAAGGGGGATGTTGTTTTTTTTTTTTTTGGGGGAGGATTTAAGTATAGACCCTTTTTAAAAACTGCTTGACTTTAAGCCTGAACATAAGAGGAAGGTTAAGAAGACAAGGTGAAATAGCTGAAAGGCAATCTTTAATAGACAAATATGCCAAACACCTTTCATGAATTCACACACAAAAGATAAAACAAGAAGAACCTCACATTGTATTGGCTCCAGATTTTTAGTTTGACACTACAATAAAAATCTCTTCCATTTGGCTACATAGGATTTTCGGGTTGTTGGTCTCCTTGCCTCTTGGAAAACTCAAAGCATGTCCTCAGAAAATTTGTGTCTGGAAGGGATAAAACATCTTATTGCATCCATGATGTGATATGTTGAGATGAAGCAATGAGCCATTCTACTGTGTGAGCAAGTCCACTTTTATGGGAAAGCTTGTAGTGATTGCCCCTGGCTAAAAGATAGAGAAGGGAAGAGGGGGAAACCAATGCTTCATTGACCTAAAGTCACTATCAGAATTATTTTTTTCTTTTTGTATTTAGACTAAAACTTTTAGAAGCAGAGACAGTGGAGGGAAGACATAAATAAACCTTCCTGTATACTGGAAAGACAAGGCATCTGATCTCCAAACCTGGGGAGAAGGTGCCCTTGTGCTAAAGAGATGAGTTGTTTGTTGTTTTCTAAGGCAAATAAGCCTATCTGTGGTGTAACCCATTTATGCACTATTTCTAGGAAGACCTGTTTGTTGAGCGTCCATTCGTGGGGCTCTTCCACTGACCTGCTGAGGGAGTCTGCTGTCCTGAAGTGCTTGAAGGAGCATTTTTGTCTTGATCAGGTATCAAGCAATCTGAGCCAATCTGCACATTTAGTAGGATCTTGTCTCTACTTGCTTGTTTATGTACCACGACTGTTGTGTTGTTTGTGAATACCTTTAGAGGTCCTGGTTTCCAGAGATAGGAGAAGACTTGTAGGACCTGAATGAGAGCTCATATCTCCTTTAGGTTAATGTGGTCTATCTTGTGATTTAATTAACAGCAACCCTCGACATTGTGAAGCCTTGCCATGCCCACAAGCTTCATCAGAGGCGTATGCGTGCAGCTCTTGAACTGCAGCCTGCAACTTGAAGGACAGCCCTGGATCAAAATTCACCTGTGACACCCACACCAAAGGATCTCCTTCTTCAGACTTGGTGGAATCTGTGTGTTCAGAGGGTGACAAGGTTGAGACCATATATTTTTCATGTACCACTGGGTTTTCCTCAAATACAGCCTAGTTAGCAGTAGAATCTGAATGGTTGTCACTATGTAACCTAGTACTATGGGATTTTCCGTTGCTAAGCAGACCTGGAGAGGTTAAGAGGGATCTGAAGTTGTGAAGCTCCATACCTTCTCCTGAGGTAAGGAGGCATGCATGTTTTTGGTCTCTAGTCTGCAGTCCAAGAAAACTAGGTTGTGAGTAAGCTACAAGGAAGACATTTTTGAATATGACAGTGAACCCCAGTAGCAGGAGGGTGAGGGTGAATTTGAGATGCAGTAATAGAGTCTGAGACAATGATGCTTGTGTTAGCAAATTGCCTAGGTAATGGAATATCTGTATTCCCAAAGTCCTAGAAAAGAATATTACCTGAACTAGGCACTTTGTGAAAACTCTGGGAGTAGTGGAAAGCCTGAAGGACAAAGCAGAAAACTAAAAATGTAATGAGCCAGTAGAGAACCTCAGAAATTTATTGTAGGGCGGGTGTATGGGAATATGCAAGTATGCATCCTTCAGGTCCAAAAATACCAGGATGACCTGGGGAAGGATAAAGGGAAGAAAGGTCTGAACAGAAAGCATTTTGAATGTACCTTGAGGAAGGCGTTGAGCTGATAACATTTCAATATGGGGCTCCATTATCCTCCTTTTCATGTAACAAGTAACAGCATGGAGTAGAACCTTCTTCCTATAAATTGAGGGGAAACTAGTTCCACTGTGTCTTGGGTAAGTCAGTCCTGTAAGATGGCTGGAAGAAGGTTCAACTCTGAGGAGGGGGCAGAATGCCTTTGAAAGTAGGTTCTTTCCAGTTCTTTCTGTATCTTTGTTTGATAATGGTGAGTACCCATTTGTTTGCTGTGATCATCTCCAAAAAGTGAGCCTTTTGGAAAGGGATTTACATGTGAAGGAAGGCCTCCCAGACCTGGTGTCCTTTTCAGATTTATCCTGGAACCTTTTTTCCCTGGGTGATTTTGTGTGTTTCAGAGAACGCCTAAGCACTGTTCTGAGAAAAGAAATGGACTTGGACATACTTTCTCTGGTATCTGGGCTTGGAGGTAAGTAAAATTTGTCTGTATTCCATCATAGTTTTGCCTTGCTCTTGCAAGGTCTTGAGTAAGCTATTTGCCTTTGGTTCCAACAAAGATCCCTGTCAAGGGGTGAATCTAGGAGGCTGTGTGTATGTGTGTAGCCATGAATATTTCCTAATAACTGAGCCAGTAGCCTCTGGTCTGGAGGAGACCTCAACAGCATTACAGTTACCTTTAAGTGATGCCTAGTTACTGGAGTTGCTTTAACCATCAAAGATATAACTTACTGTTGAGAATCTGACCTTTCCATGTGAGAAACAGCCTTACTGATGTTGCCAGTACACACAAAACGTATTTACTCATGGCAGTCTGATAATTAATGGCCTTGAAGATCAAGACAGAGGAAGCACAGGTCTTTCCTCACTTGTCCATGGCCCTACAGTTCTTGTCTGAGGGGAAGGGCACTGGCAGAAGCTTGGATGGCCTGCCTGTGGCTAAGGAAACAGCTGAAGCATTAGCAACGGGATTCTTGAAAAGAAGCTTAAGCTCATCTGAAACTTTATAAAATGTATTAGGCCTCTATTGGGGGCTGCAGACTGAGGGTCAGTAGCAGAGGATGTCCATGCAAAAGCATCAAGGAATGCCTCTAGTATTTGAGGAACAGAAGCAGGTGTTGGGAGAACCCACTTCCAAAAGGTGTAGTATCTTTTCTGAACATCAGCTATTTGTTTAAAAATCTCACTCCAAATGTTTCATCGTACATGCAGTAGTCTCCCTGAAAGATGCCTCTTCCACATGGGAAACAGGAGAGAGGAAGTCTTTCTCATCCGAGGGCAACTGACCAGTTGAGTGGATTTGAGAGGAGTATGATAGAGAATAATTATCCCTAACCTGAGACCCCATTCTTATCCTCTGAAAAAGGCTCCACAGTGATCTTCTGAGGAGTGCACAAAGGAGCAGTAATGGAAGGAGGCTTGAAAGCCATAAGGGCCTCAAATAGGCAGTAGGCCCTGAGAAAAGTAAACCCATTCCTTCTCCCTAGAACACTGGGAAGAGGAAACAAGCTTAGTCTTTTACAGTTTCATTTTAGGGGTGACGTCTGCTTGGATTAAGAGTGGAGGCTCCGACCACTGATGTACCTCAATTAGAGATACCACAATCTCTTCCCTTACTAAAATGTCAGGGATACTCTCTGGGCTTCCAAGATAATGATCTGTGGTTCTCCCTTCTCCTGTGCAGTAGTCATCACTTCAGATGTGCAGTTCTCAAGTATCATACCAGCCAAGTGTCAGATGTACTGTGAGTTCGCCATCCCTGGGGGTATGTCAGAATTTGATCGGGTAGACTGAACTTAAGGTCTAGGCCTCTTGACTTTTTCTTAACAGCAGATAGCATGTCAGGTGTGGACAAATATGCCAACTTGGATTAGGCTAACTGCTTTAGTCAATAAGTCTCTATGAAAGTACTCAATTAAGACAAATGTGAGAGCAAAATCTTGGTTATGAAGGACTGGCAGATGGAAAAAGATTTGTAACTGTGCTCTGTACTTAAACAAAAAAGGCACTGGGAATGGATGGAAGTCTTTGTAGGGTATCTGCCTACCCCACTTACACTTCCCCCTCCTAACTGATATCTGACAAAATCACAGCTCAACAGGGTAAACAAGAAAGGAAGGTTCCCCATTGGGGCATTTATTTGAAGTCATGAAGGCTTATGGTAGAAATGGCCATGCAAAGATCAGACTAACAGGTGCAAGACCTACATTCAGGCTAGTGGCAAGACAGGATAAAAGGTTAAGACTTTGGCACCCTGGCCAGACATTTGTGGCAAAAATCCATCTGTCTGGAATACTGTACCAGTGATTTAAGTTCGGACATCATTCTCTCAACAAAACACAGAACAAGCACATTATGGGCCCAGACAAAATACAAGACTATTTTACTGCTAGTATGAAACACTTTTTCACTGACTCCCCTGTAGATCTATTTAACATTTAAATCTGTCCACTGGTTAAACTCTTGATGCCTGTGCAGCAGCTTTTGTGGTTTCCATCCACAAGGACAGAACAACCACTGGCCCAGAAAACTAAAGACTGATTAGACTTAAAAATCTCATGTATGCGGTAAGGTAATGTAATGTATCATCATCAGATTCAAAAATAAGGATACTGGCAGCTTAAAATCCCTTGACCCAAATTAATCTGACTTTGTGAAAGGCAGATCTTGCAGTCTTAACCTGGTTGACTTCTTTGGAAGAGTTAAAGAAGCACCAGACAAAGGCAAATTGATATACATCACCTATTCAAATGGTTAAAGCCTGTGACACTACTCCACATTCTGAAATCATTGATAAAGTAACCCAACTAAATATTAACCCCTATGTAACTTACTGGGTAGTAAACAGGGTAATAGACAGAACTCATTCTATTAGGGCAAGTGGTACACTCCCATAAAAAACACTCATCACCAATGGCATCCTCAAAAGGGTCTGTTAAGGGCGATTACGCTTCAGCTTATGTTTTGCTGACATCAAGGCTGACATCAAAAGTCTCTGGTGAACCAAGCTTGCAGATAACTACAAACACAGACCCATCATAAACACCCAGATGACACCTATATCCTCCAAGATGGCCTTAAAATACAAATTAATGGTGTACAGACCATAGACTAAAGCTCAGTGTTAAAATAATTATCACTGTACTCTTTGGGAAAATAGAGTACCCCTACAACTACCATATAAATAATGCTTTCCTCTTAAAATGGATACTAGTGTTAGAGACCTAGGTTCGCCTGAGGACATTGTCTCCTACTGACGTCCTATCAGTAGAAGGAATTAACCAAACCATGTCAAATCTGTGCAGCACAAGACCAAACAAGCAATTCTAGTCTAATGCAGGGATGACTGAAAGTGCACATATGCCTGCAGTCATAGGAACCTAAAATCTAATAAGATACTAGTTGTATACCTACTTGCACTTCAAAGGCCCCTTCAAAGTAACATCAGGAACTACATTCATGCACACATGGATACATGAATGACATCAGGTATATGACTTACGGGACAGATGTTAAATCTATCAAAAATCTGCTATAACAAAACGTCAGCTATAAACTTATCTTACACTGCAAAGGCCCTCACAAATTAAAATGAGAAGCTACAATCAAGCGCACATGGATGCATGTAAGCCAGAAGGTGAAGAGGTATGGCGCATGTGTATACGATTACACTAACTTGACTTTATCAACATCTCTGAACCTATATAACTGGGAGTGTCAGTATGGTTTGTGAAATGCTTGTGACTAGGATTGTGTTGGTGTGGTTTATTTTCCTTTATATAAATGTATGACTGCCTATGTAGTAAGTGATGATTTAATGAAGATGTTTCTGGTTTAAAAATAAAAAGCAGGAATTGAATAATTTATGTAATATTGCTTAGGTTATAATATCCATATATATCTATATCTATATCTATATATATATATATATATATATATATATATATATATATATATATATATATGGATTCACTTCAGAAGATTGAATTGCCAAAATCTCGAACTGCAACGAACTTCTGAAGCGAAACCATCAAAAAAAAAAAACACAAACTTCACTTTTGCAGGGGCTTTGCCCTGCCACCCCCTACTTAAATATACCAACTCCAAGATTGCTACAGTGGGAGATGGGAAATCTCCGTCTTGCTATATCTGAGAGCAAAGCAGGAGATTTCTCATTTCCTGCTTAACAAAAAAAAAACAAAAAAACATTACACACAGGCGTACAACAATACTTGTCTCTGTGCACAAATTAATTAGTAAAATAGTAAAGTCTTATTTCTGAACACTACACACATTCGATTTACTAAAATCAAATTTATATATATATATATATATATATATATATATATATATACATATATCCATATATATCTATATCTATATATATATATATATATATATATATATATATATATATATATATATATATATATCTATATCTATATATCTATATCTATATATATATATATCTATATCTATATATATATATATATATATATATATATATATATATATATATATATATATAGCAATATATAAAAAGTACAATGTTATGTTAATATAATTTGATTACTTTTATATAAGTTCATAGGTGTGTACTAGGCTAATGGCCATGTAGCCTTTACAAGCCTAGCCCATAGAAGTGCCCTGGCACTGTGCCACCCGACGTTAGTTCCCAGTGCCTCTATCAAGTAGAACCACTGCAGTGATCCCCCCGGTGAAGTTTCTATTTCCCATCCACTCATCAAGATTTCTCTACACACACACACACACACACACATAAATTTGCCTATGCCACAAGTGATAATTCAATAAAGGTGTTTGGAAAAAAAAAAACATATACATGTGTTTGACTCTGTGATTATTAGTATGCATGACATTCTGCTGCAATGCAGAAATGAACATGAATAGAAACAAACATCAAAACCATGTTTTTCCACAAACTTTTAACCTTTCTACCTCTCAGTCAAATTAGTCAGAGTCAGTTAGCCACAGCACATTCATTCCCTCTTGGCGATATATAGCCACTAGCTTGGGTTAAAGGAGAGAGGCATTATCCAGGCAGGCATGAAGACTGCTGACTCATTTGTAGAAGTGTCTTTCACTGCAGCTGAATCTTTGGGACAGTGATCTCTATACTGCACTGTGAAGAGTACTGGGGAAAGAAAAATCATCCCTTTTTGCAGCAAACTTTAACTATGTATCTTTTCCATGCCTACCCCAGCAGCTGTCATTTCCCTGACCTTTTAGTGGGCTCACTCTAGGAAGGTGCCATTAATACAGACTGCAAGGTTATATATTAATGAGAACTAACCCCTCTGTTATTGGCTAATGTGAGCACCCACTTAACTGCTCATGTATGTGTATGCACTCGCATACACACTTCTTGGATGGCTACCTTTACCCTCTTGAGAAGCCAGCCCTACATCTCTGGTCTATGCTGCACCACTGGGAATGCAGCCAATGAAGGGAACCACCATTCCCTATCTCCAGAATGGATGAGATGGCATTGGATGGTCACTCTCACCCCTGTTTTTTCCAGTGCCCAGGCCACTACTCAAGAGTCATCAGGATTGTAGTCAGAGCTTTATCCCTCTATGCCACAAAGCTGGGCCAGAAAATCAGGACAAACCTGATTTACATTTCTATCTATACAATATTACTAAAATTAACTAGAGCAAATCAAATGACACGGCAAACTCAACAGAAATTATGAAGATATAAAGAGAAAAATGATAAAGGGATTTTCACAGTACATTTATTTTTGTCAACTGATTTACCTTCAGTTTATTTATGAGTTGTGCCTCCTTCTGACGTAGACTTAAAGTACTTTCCTGGAGAGATGTTAGACGTGCACATTGATAGAAATCAGGTACAGCTATCATCATCTTCTGTTGTAGCAATATCCTGTTGAAAGAAAATTACAAGGCTGTGTCTCAGTAATGAGCATTAGCTGTACAGCTGTATTCAAGTATTTATGCAGTCAGGTCAAATACAGTAACAAAGTACATTTCAGGAAACACCTGTTATAACAGCAGCTCACATACCAAGTACTATACATAGGACATTTCGCCAATAAGTGATAATGTTCTACTATTTGAACAATAAATGCAAGCATTCCACAGTTGATGCATACAGGCCCCAATTAGAAAAACCGCGAAAGAATACATTAACATCTGCACAAAGATATTTGCAAACCTCACTCCAGCAAAGTAACATGGGAGATGTACAAATTTCCCTAAAAAAAGTATTTTAGAATGCTGGCTGTGTGACACAAAAGTGTTAAAAAAATGTATTCAGGGCATCAATCCAAACTCCACAAAATACAGACAACTGCAGTCTCGCTTGGGTTCCTCGGTATCGTATACATTGATTACATTAAAATTTCTTCCTATTAGTTCCTTCCTACAGGGTAAGAAAAGTGATGATGTCCTCATGATAAAGAAATGTAAATGGCATATGAAAAGCTACAGCAACCAAATTAAATAAACTAGACATATGAACAAAATGAGTTTTTGCAGTTTGCAATTCTGGAAACTACTTTTTTTTTTACATAATTTTTTGTTTAATGTTGATTGTGCATACACAGTAACACTGTATCAACACAGGCAGTAATCTACTCATAATACACTGCAAAACAGTAAAGCCTTTTGTGATGATATGGGCAAGTGACAGCATAGCCAGCTGGAGTTTTGTAAAGAATGATATGTCCTTTGAATATCAAACTGATTTATACAAGATGCTTGTTACAAACGTATTAGAACTGTATTTCATTTGTACGTCAAACCAGTTTTGTACAGATGTTTGTGCTACAAATGTATTTGTGAGCTTTGCTTGTGTTGAAATGCATCACGAATGGACCCTGCTGAAATGAAGAGAAATGTACATTGTGAAGGCTGCCAGCCTAGCCAGACAAAAATTTGCAGATAATTCTTTCTTTTGTAAATATGAATGTAAACTACAGGCTTGTTGTCTTAAATGTAAAGAAATAGTGCTACATGTGGAACTAGAAAAAATGTGAAGACAGTGCACTCTACTGACCAAAGTAAAGCATGTTGTGACCTTTTGATGTAGACAGTGGTGCCGAAGGGTCTAGATGAAGAAATTATTTCTATTGTTTTAAGCAAAAGTTAAATTGCTAGATTTAAAGATGCAAATGTATTTTTATTGCTCTGCTTCCTGATCAGCTGCAAGATAACAAAATGAGATGTTAAGAATGTAAATGCAGTTTCTGTTAGCCTGGGAACCCAGGGAAGTGTCAAGAATGATGTAATGTGTAGCCTGGGAACCCCAGGAAAGTGTGAAGAATGATGTGATGTGAATCAGAACTGCAATTTCAATTGTTAGAGAAATGTGTATTTGAATATATGTGAAGTGCTAGTTTAAAAGCAAAGTAGTATGTAATGCATTTTATTCTATTAATGATATAACAAAAAGGATGAATTCATGTGTAATTGCAAGAAGTTTTTGAAACTGCAGTGTGCCTTGTAGCAAGTTGCCTCTGACCCTGGCAGCTGCTAGCTCAGCAAGTTTCAATGTTTATGCTTTTCACAAGTGATTATCTGCTGAGTCAGGAAATTAAATATGTGAAATAATGAAATCTTCTGCTCTTTCCTGCTGGGATGATTTGGCCTTGTGTATGTGTTACTAGATAACACGCAGCTGTTGGGAAAGTGTTACAGGGGAACAAAGAAGTGCATTAGAAGACTGAATCTGCTATTGTATTCGAACTAGTCTGAAACCTTGAAGAAGTAACTTTACAGAAAGACATTATGTCTGACCAGGTGGTAAGCAAGGCCGTATTGTTACCAGAGGAAAACTTTTTTTAAATATACAGCATCAGCATTATTTAATGAATAGAATACTGTAAGCTAAAGTGATGTAGATGCCCTGTGACTGACCACGTCAGTAAGGTGGGCACAACTTGAATGTAAGAAACTATAAAAATTGTGTACTTCCTGTTTCATGTCAGACAAAATTCTGTACTTGTACATTTTTTGCCTCCTGGTGTACACTAGTAAACTTTTGAACCTGAACCTCCTGTGTATTGATCTCTTGATTTTATTTAACAGTTTGGTCCTTCTTAGCCGGAAATCCCTCAGACAGCTGCAGATCAGAGTCTACCGGTGGTCGAATACTGCGCAGGAGAAGTTACCGAAACGGTTCTTCTTGGGTGAAAAGACCTCCGACTGAATTGTCGTTTAAAGAGGATGGCCACTTTCTGATCTGTGGCCGAAGAGCGGATCCTGTACGGCTCAATACCGGAGGCTCAGGTAGGAAGATTTTTGCCTTTTTTCTGTTTTAGATCAGGGACTAGGTTACAGTAAATATTGTTGTCAAGATTTGTTATGCAGATCAGGGACAAAAGGAATTACTGTATATCTGGTCATAGATCAGGGTAACAGAATAAGGTAGGCAGTTATTCTAGATAAACTGTGAAAAGGAACTGAAATTTTGGTACCACGTGATAAGAAGGGTTATGTAACATTTTCTTTTAACATGGGAAATCAGTGCACTAAAACATCGCGAGATCCGCCCTAACGAAGGCATAAAATATATGCAATCACAACGTTCTGATAATGTTAGGTATTATACGAAGTGGGTTAACAAATATGAATTCGATGGTAAACTAGATAAAACTTCACTGGTTAAACTCCTTAAGCAACTTAAATCCGATGCGGAAGGTCAGGCAAAAAAGCAACGCCAATTAGGCATTCCTCAGGCACACAGGTGGATTGAGGAAGAAAACCATAGGGAACAGAAGACTAAAAATTCAAAAGCATTATTTTTAGACAAAGAAGATAACAACATAGTAATAGCAACAGCTCCTCCTCCCCTGACCCCTCCGTTGCCTTTTTCAGGATATGAAGCGAGTGGACAGGCTGGTCCGCCTCCGCATTATCCTGAGGTCTCAGCGAGACCACAACCATTTGTTAGAGATACTATTGAAACTAGGTCCCGAGCACGTAAAACACATGGGGACGCAGAATCGTATCAAATAGAGAGAAACCTACAGGATGAGAATGAGGAAGAAATGTGTCCGCTTATAGAGGTCCCAAATCCTCGGGCAGGACAGGCAGGGCAGGACCCAACTCTCTTAGTATACAGGCCATGGACACCGGAGGATATCCGGAAAGCTACTGAGGGAATTCCCCATCCGAAAGTTAATTTTACGAAATTTTTAGAAGATTTGCAAGGCATGAGGTTGAGTTACCACTTGAATGGGGAAGAAGTAGAAAAAGTAGTAAGGCAAATTATAGGTCCAGATTGGCACATGATTTGTGGTACCTGGAATCCTCATAATGCAGAGCTTAAACCACTCCCACATAGTGACGCAGAACTAGACAATAGAGTGAAAGGTCTTACAGACCAAATCTCTGAGAAATGGAAGCCTAGAGCAACCTGGACTTGCATTAACCAATGCATACAACAGGAAAATGAGATGGCAGATGGGTACTATGCTAGATTATTGGAATGTTTTAATAACCATAGCGGTATGACAGTTCCTGAAAATCAAGTGAATGATTCCCTGTATGAGCAACAATTGAAAAATGCATTTTTAAAAGGTTGCATTGCACCTATCAGTAGCTTCATTACAAAGCACATGATAGACCATCGAACAGGTAGGCTACAAGCCTTACTTGAATATGCTAGACATGCTGAAAGACATTTTAATAGCAAAAAGAAAAAGAAGCCGCAAGTCTTCACTGCCAAGACGGAGCTGAAGTATTTGTGTTACAGTCAGGCAAAAAGGGAAAGAAAAATGCCCAGGGAAATAAACAGTCTGACAAACGGTCAGAAGATTTTGAGGAAAGGAAAAAGAGAGGTGAATGCTTTAAGTGCGGGAAGAAGGGACATCTAGCGAGGGATTGTCAACAGAATAAGAAGGTAATCACAGAAGACAAGGGAGATGAGGACTGACTACATGATAGTGAAGATACATCATGCAGAAGTCAGAAATCATCAGGAGAAGTTAATAAACAGAGGACAAATGTAAATGTGATAGAAGGAATAGAGGAAGTGCAAGTAGATATGGAGGATGAAGAAAGTGAAATTCTGGATTTAGCATTATTGAGCCTAGAGCTCTACTTAGCAGACACGAAACCGGAAGTTACACTTCTGGTGGCAGGAAGGGAAGTCAAATTCCTGTGTGACTCAGGAGCATCACGGACCCTGATACACCTCTCCAAGTTACCAGAACATTCTGAATCACCATGATTATATATTAGTGAAAGCTGCGAATGGACAGCTATATAGGGAACCACTTTCCCATGATATAGCAATAACTGACCCTGTTTCAGGTATGACTCGAAGTACGATTGTTGTTTCTGCAAAATGTCCAGTGAACCTATTGGGAAGGGACCTTATGCAGATATTTGGCATAGCGGTAGTTCCGACTGTGCAGGGTATGGAGGCACAGAGGCAAATGGATACTTTTGTAGTGCAATCGGAGGGTGAAACTTTTTACTGGTACAGCCAGGACCTAGTTACAACTGGTCCAGGGGCAGTAACCGAGGAACTGATGAACGTAGCCATCAGTAAAGCCCCCTCCCTTGACACTGATCGACAGCATTTGTTACACTGTACTCTATACTACTGTAATATGCCAGGACCTGATAGAGAATATGAGCAAGAATTGTTCAAAAATCGTGCAACTAGATTAGTATTACGTACTTTGTATTGGGATACTGAGGGGAACAGTGTAGTTAGCTGTTCATTACCTCAAGAATTCCTTGCATTATATAGATCAAATCGATTGCCACATGTCAGCTTGACAAAGAACAAAAACGTAAAATGGGCACACTTAGGAGAGAAGGTAACAAGATGGGAGAAACAGACTGACTTAGAATTGTCAGAACAGGGGATACAGAAACAAAAATTGAATTGGTTAACGCAGACGCACCCGGCTGTACACTTGCAATCTAGTGAGGACAGCTGATTAGCATTTTTATTAGAAGAAGAAGAGAAAGCTTTATGTGAGATACCAACGACTCTTTGGTCAACAGGCAAGTCAGACGTAGGACGTATTCGAACAGCAGGACCAGTTACAATTACACCAAAGTCAGCATTTAGGCCACAGAAAAGACAATACCCTTTGAGGAAAGATGCAGAAATAGGAATCAAGCCTATAATAGCAGCATTACTCAGAGAAGGAGTACTGGTAGAATCTCCTGATTCACCATGTAATACATCCCTATTTCCTGTTAAAAAAGCAAATGGGGAATGGCGGATGGTTCAAGATTTACAAGCTGTAAACAATGCAGTGATACCCAGAGCACCCACGGTGCCAGACCCACATACTTTGTTAAATGACTTAAGGCCCCAACAGAAATATTTCTCTGTGGTAGATATCAGTAATGCTTTCTTTTCAATACCTATACATCCTGATAGTCAATACTGGTTTGCATTTACATTTCAGGGTAAAAGGTATACCTATACTCGACTACCACAGGGATATTGTGAGAGCCCGACAATATTTGCACAAGAAATGGCTAGCAACCTGGCAGGGTTTATCCCACCAGGAGGTAGTCAAATTCTACTTTACGGAGATGACATCTTGCTAGCAGCCCCCACCCAGCAGCAATGCAGGGAAGATACTATAGCGCTACTGAAATTCTTAGCAACACAAGGACACAAAGTGAACAAAAGTAAGTTACAACTTTGGAAAAAGCAAGTTAGATACCTAGGATATGTGATATCCAATGAAGGTAGGATATTAGAAGAGGATAGAAAGACAGCAATTTTACAAGCACCCAAACCAACAACCAAGAAGAAAATGATGTCCTTCTTGGGGACAACTAATTTTTGTCGGAGTTGGATACCAAACTATGCTTTGGAGTCTGCTCCACTAACTGACTCGATATATAAAGAACCAATGGCAGCACAAGATTTATTACAATGGACACCCGAAGCAGAAATGGCTTTCTGCAGATTGAAGCAGTTGATAGCTTCTTCATTAGTTTTAGGACTCCCAAATTATCACAAACGGTTCTTTCAGACCGTAGATTGTAAGCAAGGATATATGACGTCAGTGCTGACGCAACAACATAGGGATAAGCAACACCCCATAGCCTATTATTCATCACAGTTAGACCCAGTGGCGCGATCTTTGCCTCACTGTGTACAAGCAGTGGTTGCAGCTGCAATGGCAGTACAGGCCTCGGCCTCAGTGGTATTATTCCACCCTCTCACAATGAGAGTGCCTCATGCAGTCGCAATAAATTTACTGCAAGAAAAAGTAGCATATCTCTCTCCTGTTAGACATCTTTCATGTATGACTATACTGCTGAGCCAACCTCATATGACAACTGAACGATGTACAACATTAAATCCATCAACATTACTCCCAACTCCTGCGGATGGCACACCGCACAGCTGCCTGCAGGAAATTGAACAGTTAACCTTGCCTAGACAAGATCTCACAGATATGCCCTTGGATGATGCCGAGGTGACATATTACGTGGACGGCTCATGCAGAAGGGGCCCTACAGGGAAGAATCTAGTGGGGTATGCGTAGTTACAGACACTGAAATTTTAGAAGCTCAACCCTTACCACATAACTTATCTGCACAAGCAGCGGAATTGATAGCTTTAACACGAGCATGTACTTTAGCAAAAGACAAATGTGTAAACATATATACTGACAGTCAGTATGGTTTCTCTACAGTACATGTATTTCCGCAACTATGGCAAAATAGGGGAATGATAACATCTAGTGGAAAACCAATTAATCATGCGCAATTTATTTTGAAATTTTTGGAATCTATCCAGTTACCTACTAAAGTAGCTATTTGCAAATGTGTAGCTCATACAAAACAAGAGGATAGGATTTCGAAAGGCAATGCGAGAGCTGATGCAGCTGCAAAGCAAGCGGCCTCAGACTCAGAAACTTTACTTTTGAATGAGGAATTACAACCCTCTGAGATTTTAGATTTAGACATGTTGAAAACAATGCAGACGCTTACTACAAAAGCAGAAAAACAAAAATGGGAAAAACAAGGTGCAATTCTCGAAAATGGACTGTACATTTTTAAAGAAAAAAAATGATATTGCCGTCTAATTTATTTAGATATGCAGCTTTGTTGAGCCATGGGCAGTGCCATGTCTCAACAGGGGGGATGGTACAGTTAGTAAACCGAATATTCCAAACATATGGATTCACAAATTATACCAAAAAATTTTGTGCAGCTTGTCATACTTGTAACAAGCACCATGCACAAGGGGCATTTAAACCTAAACAAGGAAGTTTTCCTATACCACCGTATCCGTTCCATACTATTTGTATGGATTTCATAGAGCTGAATAAGTGTGAAGGGAAAAAATATTGCCTAGTCATTGTAGATATGTTTTCTAAATGGGTAGAAGCTTTTCCAACCAAAAATCCGGATGCAGCAACAGTGGCGAAAGCCCCGATAAAAGAAGTAATCCCTAGATTTGGCATACCGGAAAGGATTTATAGTGACAATGGCACACATTTTGTTAACCAGACCATCCAGCAACTTGGAAGATTTTTCGGAATCTCCTTGAAAAACCATTGTGCCTACCACCCACAGTCAGCAGGACTGGTGGAAAGGAACAATGGGGTCCTGAAGAACAAACTTAGGAAGTTAGTTGAGGATACCCATAAGAATTGGATATACTGTTTGCATTTAGCGCTGCTGAGTATGAGAACGGTTCCAAATGTGAAGGGTTCGACTCCCTTCGAAATGGTTTTTGGGAGAGCATATTATGTGCCTCAGTGGAAAGCTCTCATGCCTGCAGAGCAAGAGGCTGACAGTTCATTAGCATATGAGGAAACTGTTAACAAATAAATCTGTTTTGCAGTTTAACTCTTTTTCAGATAAGGAACAGACCAGACCGGTGGAAGCAGTTCTGGCTCCGGGAACTTGGGTGTGGCTAAAAGTGACGAAGAGGAAGAATTGGACGAGTCCAAAGTGGGAAGGACCATACCAGGTACTGTTGGCAACGCCTACTGCAGTCAGAGTGGCTGAGAGGACGTCCTGGGTCCATTTGACACACTGCAAACCGGTAAAGAACTTTCAACTTGATAAAAACTTTGTGACTGATATACAACATGGGCAAAATGGCCAAGAATAAAGCGAATAGAAATGCAGATCGACCCCAGAGATGCTGCATAATCATTTTGTTGAGTACACATTTATTAGCTATAATTGTGACAATTTTCCTCTTCTTGTGATTTTTTCTACACTCAACCACACAAGTAAAAGTGGGAAGACGTGACGAAACATCTATAGACTGGCATCCAAATTTTAACACATACCTAGCCATGAAGTGTGTATATGCAGAGACTATGAACATTTCAAATTGCTGGGTTTGTACAGCTATACCAACAGCATATGGAGGACTGTTAATGTCCGCTGTCCCTCTGGGGATAAATGGGACTTGGGAAAATTTGCTTTTTGACACAGGGACTGTGAGATCACAGGACAAAATAGCTTTATTTTTACCTGTCACACAAAAGGGAATTGTATGTTTCTATAAAAATGATACTCTCCAGGTGTGCTGGAGCAATTGTAATATAACGATATCTTATCCGTGTTATATTAAGACTAGTAATGGCAATACTTTTTGCAATACTAATTATGACTCATATTTGAACTCAATGAAAACAACCATGAATGAAATTAAAGAATCCTGTTTTATTTAAACAATTGTCAGTTATAGACCAGAAAATGTTTCATGCAGGGTTAATGCGTATTAGTACTAAAGTAGAAAATTGTTATTTTATTTGTGGGGAAAAAAGCATACAAATGGCTACCTGAGAATTGGTCCGGCAGCTGTTTTTTGGGTTATCTGGTTCCGGCTATAAGACATACTGCAGAATTACCTTTGGGTAAGATACGAAACGTGAGAGAAGCAGTCCGAAAACCTGAAGGTCCAGTCGAGAAACCTGTAAATCCAGTAGGACGGATCGAAGCTGGCTGGAAAAGACCATAATACCGTAAAGGACAAAAGCAAATTGACTCATATGGACTTGAGTGACAGTGTTATATCTTGGGCAGGAATATTCCCAGCATATGGAGCAGTCAAATCAATCTGGGAGTTGAGGAAGCTGTCGAAACTTCCTGAAGTAATGAGTAATGCAACTTTCTCTGCCCTAGAACTTGTGCTACAAAATCGAATAGCTCTTGACTTCACCCTAGCGGCGAGAGGTGGTACGTGCACGCTTATCAAAGAAGAATGCTGTGCATTCATTCCGGACAACAAGCATGAAATTAACAACCACCTAGAGGTAATTCAGCAGGTATCAGCCATGACTGAACCAGGCCCAAACCCACTGACGGACTTCTTCCAGAATCTATTTGGGGGGTGGGGTTCCATCCTAATGAATATTCTGATTGCTATTTGTGTGGGTTTACTCCTATTAGGAGCATGTGTTTGTTGTGGAATTCCCTGCATGAAAAGATTAATCAAAGATTTTATTGATGTATCTGTTACTGAAACTTTGTACCAAGATATTGAGATTGAAAAATTAATCTCAGACGAAACTTTTTCTGAAGTATAGATCAAATTACTCACCTAGCTGAAAATCCTTAGTGGAAGAGGTTAGGAGACGAAATGACATTATGCATACTTCAAAATAGAATAAAAAGTATTAATAGGAGGGAAAATGTTAGAGAAATATGTATTTGAATATATGTGAAGTGCTAATTTAAAAGCAAAGTAGTATGTAATGCATTTTATTCTATTAACGATATAACAAAAAGGATGAATTCATGTGTAATTGCAAGAAGTTTTTGAAACTGCAGTGTGCCTTGTAGCAAGTTGGCCTCTGACCCTGGCAGCTGCTAGCTCAGCAAGTTTTAATGTTTATGCTTTTCACAAGTGATTATCTGCTGGGTCAGGAAATTAAATATGTGAAATAATGAAATCTTCTGCTCTTTCCTGCTGGGATGATTTGGCCTTGTGTATGTGTTACTAGATAACACGCAGCTGTTGGGAAAGTGTTACAGGGGAACAAAAAAGTGTATTAGAAGACTGAATCTGCTATTGTATTCGAACTAGTCTGAAACCTTGAAGAAGTAACTTTACAGAAAGACATTATGTCTGACCAGGTGGTAAAGCAAGGCCGTATTGTTACCAGAGGAAATTTTTTTTTAAATATACAGCATCAGCATTATTTAATGAATAGAATACTGTAAGCTAAAGTGATGTAGATGCCCTGTGACTGACTACGTCAGTAAGGTGGGCACAACTTGAATGTAAGAAACTATAAAAATTGTGTACTTCCTGTTTCATGTCAGACAAAATTCTGTACTTGTACATTTTTTGCCTCCTGGTGTACACTAGTAAACTTTTGAACCTGAACCTCCTGTGCATTGATCTCTTGATTTTATTTAACATCAATTTAAACAGAGAGAATCAGAGATTATTAAGCATTTTTGTCTTGACCACCCAACTCATCAGCACTCTGCCTGTTGTCTAATGCAAGTTTATCTTATAGAAATAGCTAGGAACTAGAAAGATTTGACTAAGTGTTTTTCTGTGATGTCAGAACTGTACTGCTGAATTATTTTAAGTATTTCTCTGTGATCTCTGAACTCTTTGACTAGCACTGTGTAGTAACAAATATTGTCTTGTGTTTTTATTATTTATTATTAAATATTTTAAAACCTTTCTACTGTGGCTGTTTTGTGTAGAGATAATTTAAGCTCTAGAGTACACTGCATATTTATAGTGATTACTGTACCAAGTCACTTTAATAAGCCTTGACTGTTTAGTTATACTACCAATTGGATAATAATATTGCACAGTAATAATTGGACACTCTTTTAAGGGCCTTTGAGTAACTGATATATATTAGCTGGGTGGTGGCAGGCGGTACTACTGTATAGTCTGGGTAATAGGGGCACAGTTA
The DNA here is from genome assembly GCF_019279795.1 of Protopterus annectens. Classification (NCBI taxonomy): domain Eukaryota; kingdom Metazoa; phylum Chordata; order Ceratodontiformes; family Protopteridae; genus Protopterus; species Protopterus annectens. The sequence goes on from NC_056748.1 coordinate 442,681,672, forward strand.
GAGAATCTGTGCAGCCTTTCCCAGGAGTGTCTGTGTGGTTGTATAACCTCTTATCTCAAAATGAGTGTGTGAGCTACTTGAGCAGGGACACGAAGCACTGGTTGGACAGAGAGGGTGCTGGAGGTTTTAGCTGCTCAGCTGGCTGAGATCTGGAACCTATAGCTGTGCCAGTGGGGAGTCTTATTGGGGATCTGGACAGCAAGGGAGCGACCAGCCCCAGACTGACTGTGATCTCTGTGTGCTCTTAAGGGAAATTGCACTTTTCTGTGTGAGTTTGTTATCCTTTCTGCCCATATGAGATGACCCTCACTGGTGTTAGTGGTGAGGACTGACGCTCCTTGATTGCTGGGACAGGGAACGGGCATCATATACATGTATTATTAGAGCTGAATTAGATATATATGTTTTAATACAGGATACTGGCACAGCAGAGGTGAACTTTAAGAAAAATTAGGGAAATGTAAATGAGCCCTTAAAAGGCACCCCACAGTGCTGAACAGGACCAGAGAAGCCGAGTGTAAGGAAGAGCCTTTGTCTATTATCTCACTGAAAAGATGGGAGGCCCCAGGCACTGCCATAAACATTTGTATGTGTATTGTGGCAGTCTGTCATAATTTCCTGTCTCAGCTTCAACGGGGAATACTGTGAGAACCTAGAATCAGGTGACCAGATAAGGTTATTCGGCCAGCCCTCTTGGAAATTATATTTTAAATATTACAAAGGGAAATCACAGAGTACAGAGTATTCTGTTTGAAAGCCTGACTAGAAAGACCCTCAGCCACAGCATCTTGCCTTGCAGTAGTAAATAACTTAACTAGGGAACAGAAAAAAATTATCTTAGAGTCCCATCAGGACTATAGTGAAGCTTAGTTAGATATTGTTTTACTTATTTGTCTGAGTCTATCAATGTTCCTTTCAATATTTCCTGTGATCTGAACTCCGTGGTTTACTATTAAGTATATATTCAGTATTTTCATGTATTTTTATTATGAAATATATTTAAAAGTTTTATTGTGGCTGATCCTTGTAGAAAGTATCTAATCTTTGAGAGTACCTATATTTACTTGGTGACACTGTGTGGCCACTCCAGAAAGCCTAGCTATCTTGGTGAACTACTACCATTTGTATTAGCATTAATATTGCACAGTATAACTGGACACCCTTTGTTAACAGCCTCACATTACTGACTTATGGCAGTGAATCTACCTTATAGGCTGGGCAAAGTTGGTAGAGCGGGTAATGTGTGTCAGCTGTTTCCAAGTGTGTGTGTGCAAAAATTATATCTTAAACAGTGTGTGTGTCAGCTACTCGCGGCAGGGACACGAAGCATTGGGTTTACAGAGAGGATGCTGGAGGACTTGGCTTGGACACTCAGCTGAGGACCTAACCCTACAGCTGTACCAGTGGGGAGTTTTATTGGGAACTTGGAGGGTGTTAGAAAAATATGTATTAGTAATATGCTTAGTGCATTTGAGGTTTAAAAAGGGTTAACACATTTATTCTATTTCACACTGCATAAATCTGTACGAACTGCAGACACATTCCAATCTTGTAATGTCATGAAATATGCGCAGTTATGATCTTTGCTTATGCTTTCTAAATTTACAGGGAAGCATTCAATTTCTGCTAGTGTCAGGGAAATAATAATAGATGTATCACTTCTACTAATGTCATGAGATTTAAACAAAGAGTAATTGATTTTCCACTTATGCTATGAGAAAATACACAGCTGCAGAAGCTATTGATAATGAAGACAAAGGCTGTGTGAAAATATGAACTGCAATCAGCATTTACTTGTACCTAAGCTAGAAAAGTACCTTGAAATGTAACATATGTATTAGAACTGCACAATAGAAGCTTGTAGTGGGCTAAAGCCCCCAAGGTCAGGTTGTTTTTCTCAAATGTTTTTCATAAATCCAGTCATGTCAGCAGGAAATCCAAGTAACATTTTCTATGTAACACATAGTGAGTTTTAAATTTGAACATGTCAGCAGGAAATCTGAGTAACATTTGCTGTAGAACAATATAGAAAGTTGTGTCTGACTACGTCAACCATAGAAAGTAACATTTTATAGAACAGTATAAGAGAAGCATACTGCCTGTTCGTAATTACGCAAAATCCTGTATTTGCATGTTTTTGTCTCCTTGCTGCAAGTAATAGAAGGTGCCATACCCGAACCTTATGTGAATTGGTCTTTGAAGTTTTTTCCTTTGACAGATTGGTCCTTCGAACCGGAAACCCTCACTTTGCCTCGGATCAGACGGGCGAGTGGTTGAAACCGTACGGGGAAGAAACCAAATCGGTTCTTCTTATTTGAAAAGCCCTCCGACTGAATTGTCGTGCAAAAGAGGCCCGCCACTTTCTGATCTGCGACTGAAGGACGGGTTTTCATGAACCAGGTGATCAATCACGAAGGCTCAGGTAAGGCGAATCTACTTTTTTCTGTTTTAGATCAGGGACTAGATTTGTATTGTTTTTGTCAAGACTATTTTTACAAGTCAAGGACAGAAAAGAGTACTGTCTTGTCATAGATCAGGGAAAACAGAATAGGTAGGCAGTCATTCTGAAGAAACTGTAACAAAATCCGTGGTACCACGTTAAAAATAAGTGAGGTTACATAACGATCAAAAAGGGTGAACAGAATGGGTAATAATTGCACAGAAAGACCCCAAAATCCGCCATTAACTGAAGATGCAAAATACATGCAGTAGCTGATAATATTAAATACTATTCAAAATAGGTTAATAAGTATGAATTTGATGGTAAATTAGAAAAATCCTCGCTTATCAAACTTGTCAAACAGCTCAAAACTGATTCCAAAGGTCAGGTAAAAAAGCAACGCCAATTAGGAATTCCTCAGGCACACAGGTGGATTGAGGAAGTAAACCATAGGGAACAAAAGAACAACAATTCAAAAGCAATGTTTTTAGATAAGGAGGACAATAATTTAGTAATAGCATTGGCCCCTCCGCCTCCCTTACCAGAATATGAAGCAAGTGAACAGGTTAGTCCACCCCCATGATATCCTGCTGTCACTGAAAATAGAGACATTACAAAAGCAAAACCCTTTATTAGAGATCCCATCGGGACCAGGTCTCGAACACGGGCAGGTAACTTAATGAAGGCATTGAGTTACATTAAATGGTTAAGAATTCACGATCTATGAGTGAAGAAGAAATATGCCCACTCATAGAAGTACCTAATCCTCAGGCAGGACAAGATGGTCAGGACCCAACTATTCTAGTGTATAGACCCTGGACTCCGGAAGATATCCGGAAAGCCACTGAGGGAATTCCCCATCCAAAAGTTAATTTTAGAAAGTTCTCAGAAGATTTACAAGGAATGAGGCTAAGTTATAATTTAAACGGAGAAGAGGTAGAAAAAGTAGTTAGACAAATTGTGGGGCCAGACTGGCACATGATTAGTGGCAACTGGAATCCCCGTGACGCTGCACACAGACCCCTCCCACATAGCAGCACAGAACTAGACAACAGAGTAAAAGGTCTTACAGACCGCATCTCTGAAATGGAAGCCTAGGGCAGACTGGACTTGCATTAATCAATGCATCCAACAAGAAGGTGAAACTGTTGACCGATATTATGCCAGATTATTAGAATGTTTTAATAACCACTGTGGAATGCAGGTTCCTGAAGATCAAACACAAGATTCCCCATATGAACAGCAGTTAAAGAATGCATTTTTAAAAGGCAGTATTGCACCCATAAGCAGTTTTATTACAAAACACATGGTAGATCATCGTGCGAGCAGGTTACAGTCATTACTTGAATATGCTAGGCATGCCGAAAGGCATTTTAATAGCAAAGAAAAAAAAAGCTCAAGTATTTTCTTAAGAAGATGGAGCAGAAGTTTATATAGTACAGTCCGGGAAAAGGGCAAGAAAAATGCAGGAAACAAACAATCTGATCAGCGATCAGAGGGACTTTGAAGAAGCTTAAAGAAAAGGAGAATGTTTCAAATGCTGTAAAAGGGACACTTGGCAAGGGATTGCAAGAAAAACAAGAAGGCAACCACGGAAGACAAGGAGGGTGACGACTGACTATATGATAGTCAGGAATCACTAGAAGGGGATAGCGGAGAAAGGACAAATGAGAATGTGATAGAAGGAGTAGAGGATGTGATAGAAGAGATAGAGGAAGTGCAGGAAGTTATGGACAGTGAAGAAAATGAAATATTAGACCTAGCCTTATTGAGCCTGGAGCTCTATTTAGCGGACACAAAACCAAGTTACACATTAGTGGCAACTGGAATCCCGTGGCGCTGCACACAGACCCCTCCCACATAGCAGCGAGAACTAGACAACAGAGTAAAAGGTCTTACAGACCGCATCTCTGAAAATGGAAGCCTAGGGCAGACTGGACTTGCATTAATCAATGCATCCAACAAGAAGGTGAAACTGTTGACCGATATTATGCCAGATTATTAGAATGTTTTAATAACCACTGTGGAATGCAGGTTCCTGAAGATCAAACACAAGATTCCCCCATATGAACAGCAGTTAAAGAATGCATTTTAAAAGGCAGTATTGCACCCATAAGCAGTTTTATTACAAAACACATGGTAGATCATCGATACGAGCAGGTTACAGTCATTACTTGAATATGCTAGGCATGCGAAAAGGCATTTTAATAGCAAAAAGAAAAGAAAGCTCAAGTATTTTCTGTAGAAGATGGAGCAGAAGTTTATATAGTACAGTCCGGGAAAAGGGCAAGAAAAATGCCCAGGAAACAAACAATCTGATCAGCGATCAGAGGACTTTGAAGAAAGAAAAGGCGAGAATGTTTTAAATGCGGTAAAAAGGGACACTTGGCAAGGGATTGCAAGAAAAACAAGAAGGCAACCACGGAAGACAAGGAGGGTGACGACTGACTATATGATAGTCAGGAATCACTAGAAGGGGATAGCGGAGAAAGGACAAATGAGAATGTGATAGGAGTAGAGGATGTGATAGAAGAGATAGAGGAAGTGCAGGAAGTTATGGACAGTGAAGAAAATGAAATATTAGACCTAGCCTTATTGAGCCTGGAGCTCTATTTAGCGGACACAAAACCAGAAGTTACACTCTTGGTAGAAGGGAGGGAAGTCAAATTCTTGTGTGACTCAGGGGCATCACGAACCCTGATACATCCCTCCAAACTGCCAGAAAACTCAGTCTCACCTGATTACATACTAGTAAAACCAGCTAATGGACAGCTGTACCGGGAGCCCCTCTCCCGTAACATTGCAATAACTGATCCTGTTTCAGGATTGACTCAGAAAAGCAAAATTGTTGTTTCTGCAAAATGCCCAGTAAACCTATTGGGCAGAGACCTTATGCAGCTATTTGGTAATAGCAGTAGTCCCAACCATGCAGGGTATGGAAGCACAGCGACAAATTGATACCTTTGCAGTGCAGTTGGAGGGTGAAATGTTTTATTGGTACAGTCAGGACTTGGTTACGACTGGTCCAGGGACTGTGACCAAAGAATTAATGAATGCAGCCATCAGCAAGTTCCCCTCCCTTGACATTGATAAGCAACACTTGTTGCACTGTACCCTGTATTATTGTAACACGCTAGGACCTGATAAGGAATATGAGCAAGAATTGTTTAAAAATCGTGCAAACAGATTGATATTACGTAATCTGTACTGGGACACAGAAGGGAACAGTGTAGCCATCTGTTCATTGCCCCAGGAGTTCTTTGCACTCTATAAATCTAATCGATTACCACATGTTAGCTTAACTAAGGACAAAAACATAGAACGGGCAGACTTAGGAGAAAAGGTCATGAGATGGGAAAAACAGACAGAATTAGAACTGTCAGAACAGGGAATACAAATACAGAAGCTGAATTGGATAACTCAGACCCACCCAGCCGTACACTTGCAGTCTGGCAAGGACAGCTGATTAGCACTCCTATTAAAGGAGGAAGAGAATGCCTTGCAGATTATACCAGAAACTCTCTGGTCAACAGGAAAGTCAGATGTAGGACTTATTCGTACAGCGGGGCCAGTTACTATCACGCCAAAGTCAGCATTTAGACCACAGAAAAGACAGTATCCCTTAAGAAAAGGTGGAGAGGTACGAATCAAACCTACTATAGCAGCTTTACTTAAGGAAGGGGTACTGGTGGAATCTCCCGATTCACCATGTAACACACCCTTATTTCCTGTTAAGAAAGCAAATAGAGAATGGCGTATGGTCCAAGATTTACAAGCTGTAAATGACGCAGTAATACCAAGGGCACCTACAGTGCCAGACCCACACACCCTGTTGAATGATTTAAAACCTCAACAGAAATATTTTTCTGTGGTAGATATCAGCAATGCGTTCTTTTCGATACCGATACACCCTGACAGCCAGTATTGGTTTGCATTCACATTTTAGGGGAAAAGGTATACATATACGAGACTACCACAGGGATATTGTGAAAGTCCAACAATATTCTCAAAAGAAATGGCAAGCAACTTGGCGGGATTTACCCCACCAAGAGGCAGTCAGATTTTACTTTATGTTGATGATATCCTGCTGGCGGCCCCCACCCAACAAGATTGCAAAGAAGATACCATAGCGCTATTACGATTTTTAGCCGCTGAAGGACATAAGGTAAACAAAAATAAACTGCAGCTTTGGAAAAAACAAGTCAAATATCTAGGATATGTAATATCCAAAGAGGGTAGAACATTAGATGACGGCAGAAAAGTAGCAATTTTGCAAGCACCAAAACCCACTACCAAGAAGGAAATGATGTCTTTCCTGGGTACAACTAATTTTTGCCGGAGCTGGATTCCAAACTATGCTTTGGAATCTGCACCTCTGACTGACCTGATATATAAAAAGCCTATGGCAGCACAGGATTTGTTACAATGGACACCCAGAGGCAGAATCTGCTTTCTGCAAACTGAAATAGTTAATAGCGTCCTCATTAGTTCTGGGATTACCAAACTACCATAAACGTTTTTTCCAAACTGTAGATTGTAAGCAAGGTTATATGACATCAGTGTTAACACAACAGCATGGGGATAAGCAACGCCCCATTGCTTATTATTCATCACAACTAGACCCAGTGGCATGGTCTTTACCTCACTGTGTACAAGCGGCAGTTGCATCTGCAATGGCAATACAGGCTTCGGCCTCAGTAGTTTTATTCCACCCTCTCACTTTGAGAGTGCCTTATGCAGTCGCGATTATTTTACTACAAGAGAAGGTAGCATATCTTTCCCCTGCTACGCATCTTTCCTGTATGACTATATTGTCGAGCCAACCTCACATGACAATTGAACGATGCACGACTTTGAACCCTTCTACCCTGCTCCCAACCCCTGCAGATGGCACACCACACCGCTGCCTGCAGGTGATTGAGCAAAAGACACTACCTAGAAAAGATCTCACGGATGTCCACTTGGATGATGCCGAGGTGACATACTACATGGATGGTTCGTGCAAACGGGGTCCTGCAGGACAGGACCTAGTAGGATATGCAGTAGTTTCTGATACTGAGATTATAGAAGCAAAACCTTTACCACACAACCTATCTGCACAGGCAGCCAAATTGATTGCCTTGACACGGGCATGTATCTTAGCAAAGGGTAAATGTGTGAACATTTTTACTGAAAGCCAGTACGCTTTTTCTACTGTACATGTTTTTCCGCAACAGTGTAAAAATCGAGGAATGATAACATCTACTGGCAAACCTATCAATCATGCACAGTTTATTCTAGATCTTTTAGAATCTATTCAGTTACCTCAGAAAGTAGCTATTTGTAAATGCACAGCTCATATCAAGCAACAAGATAGGATTTCAAAAGGTAATGCGAGAGCTGATACAGCTGCAAAACACGTAGCTTCAGAAGTATTTCTTTTAAATGAGGAACTACAACCCCCTGAGATTTTAGACTTAGAAATGTTAAAGACAATGCAGACACTCACTACGCAAGCCGAAAAACAAAGATGGGTAAAACGAGGAGCAATTCTCGAAAAGGGGCTGTACATCTTTAAAGAAGGGAAACCGATACTACCATCTAATTTGTTTAGATATGCAGCTTTGTTGAGCCATGGGCAATGCCATGTCTCAACAGGGGGGATGGTACAGCTGGTGAACCGAGTGTTCACAACATATGGATTTACAAACTATTCTAAAAAATTTTGTTTGATGTGCCAAATTTGTAACAAACATCATGCACAAGGGGCGTTAAAGCCCAAGCAAGGGAGTTTCCCTACACTACCATATCTGTTTCATACTATCTGTATGGATTTCATAGAATTGAACAAATGTGAAAATAAAAAGTATTGTCTTGTCATTGTAGATATGTTTTCCAGATGGGTGGAAGCCTTTCCAACCAAAAATCCAGACGCAGCTACGGTAGCGAAAGTCCGTGTTAAAGAAATCATCCCTAGATTTGGCATTCCGGAAAGGATCTACAGTGACAACGGTACACACTTTGTAAACCAAACCATACAAGAGTTAAGTAAGCATTTTGGTATTTCTTTAAAAAATCATTGTGCATACTATCCGCAATCTGCAAGGCTAGTTGAGAGGCATAATGGAATTTTAAAGAATAAGTTAAGAAAATTAATAGCAGAAACAGAAAAGAATTGGGTGTACTGTCCGCCCCTGGCACTGTTGAGCATGAGAACTCCGACTGCAAAAGGATTGACTCCTTTTGAAAAACTATTTGGAAGGGCTTATTATATACCCCAGTGGAAACCTCTCATGCCCGCAAACCAGGAAGCTGACTGTACACTAGCCGAATATATGAGAAATTTGTTGAATTCTAAACATCTGTTGCAGTCAAATTCTGTTTCAGATAAAGAACAAACCGAAACATCGCAAGTGGCAGTGATCCCAGGGAAATGGATCTGGGTGAAAGCTATTAAAAAGAGGAATTGGACGTCACCAAGGTGGGAAGGTCCATACCAGGTGCTTCTTTCGACACCCACTGCAGTCAAAATCACAGAGCGAGCCTCGTGGATCCACCTGACACACTGCAAACTAGTTAAGAACTTTGAACTGGACAAAAATCTTACCTCTCCATCGGGGCCCTCAGCACAAAGTCTGGCTACAAAGGGGGGTCAGATCAATAGGACTGATCCGTCTCAACCCCAGTGAAGAAACCATTGGTGCTGAAGGTCCTATTAGGGCAGAGAGTAAGACCACATGTTAAAAGCAAAAATGATAGAATCTAGAGAAATCCAAATAAAACTACTCGGAAGAGTTGGAGAAAATAGGAATGCAGAACCATTTCCTCAAAAGTATTGCATAATCATCCTCTTAACTGTACTAGTGACAATAATCTTTTTGTTGTGGCCATTCCTTTTTCCAGCCACACAAACTGAACTGAATAAACGTGAAGGGTTGCACATAGACTGGCACCCAAACTTCAATACTTACCAGGCAATCAAATATGTGTATGCTGAGATTTTCAATGTTTCGAATTGCTGGATTTGCACAGCTTTGCCAACAGCATACGGGGGGTTACTGTTAACTTCAGTCCCCCTAGGAGTCAACGAGACCCGAGAAAACTTGGTTCATGATGCATCAACTATTACAGCACAAGATAAAATAGCATTGCACTTGTCTGCTCAACAAAAGGGAACTGTGTGTTTTTACAAAAATGATACAGTTCAGGTGGGCTGGAGCAATTGCAATGTGACTGTTCCTTATAGATGCTATACTAAAGCTAATAACACAGGTTTTTATTGTAATACAAACTATGATTCATTTTTTAGATTGATGCACAAAACAACTGAGGAAGTAAGACATGATTCTGTTCTCTATAAACAACTGTCTATAATTGACAGAAAAATGTTTCACGCAGGACAAGTGTATATTCATAGTAAAGTTACTACTAAAGTAGAAGACTGTTATTTTGTATGTGGTAGAAAAGCATACCAGTGGTTACCTGAGAATTGGTCTGGCAGTTGTTTTTTGGGCTACCTGGTTCCGGCCATACAACACACAGCAGTTTTACCTCAAGGAAAAATTCAAAATGATCAAGAAGCCGTCAAGAAGCCTGTCAATCCAGTAGGACAAATTGATGCACCCTGGAAAAATCAGCATGCTGTGGGCGATGGACTGATACACATGGACTTGAGTGATTCTGTTATATTGTGGGCAGGCATATTACCAGCATATGGAGCAGTGAAATCGATCTGGGAGCTGAGAAAACTGTCTAAACTTCTCGAAGTAATCAGCAATGCAACCTTTTCCGCTCTAGAATTGTTGACCGATGAATTGAATGCCATGAGAACTGTAGTGCTTCAAAACCGCATGGCTCTCGACTTCACCCTAGCGGCGAGAGGAGGTACTTGCGCTTTAATCCAGGAGGAGTGCTGTTCGTATATTCCTGACCATAAACACGAGATAGACAATGACCTTGAGGTAATTCAGCAAGTGTCGGCCATGACCAAACCAGGACCAAACCCACTGACGGACTTTTTCCAGAGATTGTTTGGGGGGTGGGGCAGTATCCTAATGAACATTCTGATTGCCATCTGTGTAGGAATGATCCTACTCTGGGTATGTGTTTGCTGCTGCATTCCCTGCATGAAAAGACTGATTAAAGACTTTATAGACATGTCAGTTTCAGAAACCTTATATCAAGGTGCTGAATTTGAAGAACTGTTGAAAAATTGAAAATGCTTTCATAAGTTTAAACTGAATGACTCTCTTAACTGCAAATCCTGAGTAAGAACAGGTTAGGGGAAGAAAAACTGTTTATGCTTATTTTGAAAGTAGAATAAAGTATTAAAAGGGGGGAAATGTTAGAAAAATATGTATTAGTAATATGCTTAGTGCATTCGAGGTTTAAAAAGGGTTAACACATTTATTCTATTTCACACTGCATAAATCTGTACAAACTGCAGAAGCATTCCAATCTTGTAATGTCATGAAATATGCACAGTTATGATCTTTGCTTATGCTTTGGAAATTTACAGGGAAGCATTCAATTTCTGCTAATGTCAGGGAAATAATAATAGATGTATCACTTCTACTAATGTCATGAGATTTAAACAAAGAGTTATTGATTTTCCGCTTATGCTATGAGAAAATACACAGCTGCAGAAGCTATTGATAATGAAGACAAAGGCTGTGTGAAAATATGAACTGCAATCAGCATTTACTTGTACCTAAGCTAAAAAAGTACCTTGGAATGTAACATATGTATTAGAACTGCACAATAGAAGCTTGTAGTGGGCTAAAGCCCCCAAGGTCAGGTTGTTTTTCTCAAATGTTTTTCATAAATCCAGTCATGTCAGCAGGAAATCCAAGTAACATTTTCTATGCAACACATAGTGAGTTTTAAATCTGAACATGTCGGCAGGAAATCTGAGTAACATTTGCTGTAGAACAATACAGAAAGTTGTGTCTGACTACGTCAACCATAGAAAGTAACATTTTATAGAACAGTATAAGAGAAGCATACTGCCTGTTAGTAATTAGGCAAAATCCTGTATTTGCATGTTTTTGTCTCCTTGCTGCAAGTAATAAAAGGTGCCATACCTGACTGAACCTTATGTAAATTGGTCTTTGAAGTTTTTTCCTTTGACAGAGGGAGACAGATAAAGAGACATCCAGACCCCAGGGTGAGTGTGTTCCCTGTGTGCTCTTAAGGGAACCTATACTTGATGCAGAGAAGTCTGCATCTGGGAATACTGAGTGTATCCATTTGTATTCCAAGCACACATCCCTCTCCAGTGTCAGTGGTGAGGATTCAGGCTTCTTGATTACTGGCCCAGTGTGGGGTGAACACATTAGTGGGCATCATATTAATTATTTCTGCCCCACTTGAAGACTCAAGCTAGTTTTTCAAGTGATCCTTGAGAAACATGGCTTGAGAGAAATATGCCTATCTGGGAATATGTTACCCCAATTCTCTGTCTTGGGAGCCTATCTGTGTTGGCATAGCTGACCCAACTATAGTGTTGTAGTGTCATGTCATATGCCTGCAATCAATACTAATGTCCACCTTAAAAACTTGGCATTTTGCTGGCTGTCTCTATGTAGCCATGTGAAGGGTTTGTGGTCTGTGAATACAGTGAATTTCCCTCCATACAAGTAAGACTGAAGTTTGCGCAGTGCCCATACTATGGCTAGACACTCATTTTCTACAACTGAATAGCATTTCTCCCTGGGTTGGAGTCTACAGCTGAGATATACCACTGGGTGCTCTTCTCCCTCTGAAAAACCCTGGCAAAGTACAGCCCCCACCCCATGATTTAAAGCATCTACCTGCACAACAAATTATTTGCTGTAATCTGGACTGGCTAACACAGTGGGTCATCCCAAACCTCCTTTAAGCTTATGGAATGTCTGCACACATGCTTGGGTCCACATTACCTCATCTGGCCTGTTTTCCTTGTCAGGTATGTGAGGGGAGCAGCTATGGTACTATAATTGGGAACAAACTTTCCACAGTACCCTGCTGTCCCTAAGAATGCCCTCAACTACTTTTTGGTAACAGGGGCAGACCAAGCCTGAATGGGTTCAGTTTGACAGGTTATGTACTGATCTTACCACTCCCCACTCTATGTCCTAGGTAGGAGACCTCTGCCATACCCACTTGACATTTACTGGGCTTAATGGTCAACCTTGCCCTCTGCAGTCTGCCCAGCACCTCCCTGACACACTGAAGGTGCTCTTGCTAGGAATGGCTGTAGATGGCAGTAGCATCCAAGTAAGCAAGGGCATAATTTGGTCCTGATAGGATACGATCTAACAGCTTCTGGAAAGTTGCTGGAGCATTTTTCATTCTATGGACATCTTCGTGAACTCATATAAGCTGAAAGAAGTCACAAAGACTAACCTCTCTCTAGCGTTGGGAGTCAAGGGCACCTGCCAGTAGCCCTTGGTAAGATCAATGGTGGTCAGATACTTAGCCCCACCCAGTTTCTCTAGGGCTTCATCTGTCCTAGGCATGGGGGTAAGCATCAGACTCTGTGCGACCATTCGGTTTCCTGTAGTCCACACAGAACCTGCTGTTGCCATGCTTCTTTGGAACCAGCACCACCGGGGAGGCCCAGGGACTGTTGGATTCCTGGATTACTCCCTTTTGCAACATATCCTGTATCTCTGCCTTCAACGTCTGTCTGACTTGCTCAGGCACCCTGTACATCTCTAACTTTCGCCCAATACCTATACTGTCCCCATCTCTAAAATACTTGAAAAGTGCATCCATCTACAACTCTTATCCTACCTTTTAGACACAATCTCCTTACCCTCACACAACATGGTTTTAGACCTAACCATAGCACCACCGCTGCCCTCCTACCACTGAGAACATCAACCACGCGTGCCCATGACTCAGGAAATACTATCTTCCCTTTTCTTAGACTTACCCTTCTACTGTCTAAGATCTCTCACTTCAACATTTCCTCCACAACTCTCAACTGGTTTTCTAGTTACCTCTCAAATAGGCAACAGGCCGTTAAATGGAATAACTGTACCTCACTCTACCAAGACACCCCCAACTTCCATCTTTGCATTCCAAATGCTAAACTCATCCAATACGCTGATGACTCTACTATAATCTGCTCTTCCAAATTTCTTCCCACACTCTTACAAGAAACTCTAGTTGCCTTTAACAACACTGAGGATTGGATGCTAAACAATCACCTACTTCTCAATGCATCCAAAACCAAAATCAAGCTACTCACCCCAACTAAAAACATGAAAATAGACAAAAACTCCTTCTCTATAATAAGCTGTAATAAGACTCAGCTTGAAATAGTCCCCCAAACCAAGCTTCTAGGAGTCCTTATTAACGAACAACAAAAGTTTGACATTCACCTTGACACTAATGTTAAGAAAACTCACCAGAAACTTGGCATGCGTTACCGCCACAATCACTATCTAACCTCCTCTACAAAACTTACCCTCTCTACTATTTACCTCCTTCCCCTCTCACTTGTATGGAGCTCCTATCCTTACCAATCTACAAGCCACTCTCAAATCTAAACTGTCATCCTGCTACAATACAATTTCAAAGTTTGCTACAAGTGTCAAATCTTCCTCTCACCACTGTTACTCCTTACATTTCCTAAACTAGATAGGGCTTCCCAACTTCCTCTCTGACATTCAACTCTCCACTATCCATAAACTCATCTTCAAACCTTCTCAATGCCCATCTCTCTCTCTCCTCCACCCTTACCATGCACATTCCAGACCAATCACTCAGGTCTAACAATCAGAACCTACTTGAGGTGTACAAACCATTGCACACTCCAGGCCAATCTCTCCTATCTTTTTCCCTTTCATGGAAATGGAACTCACTTCCTCCTCATATTCAAAATGCCCAGAACCTCTCAACTTTTAAGACCTTTACTCCACTCTTATCTCTCTTCTAAATGGGAGTGCTCCTGTTCCCATGCTTCCTAACTTTTATTCCTTACTTGCATTGCCACAGTAAAATGCCAACACAGGCCATCTCCCATACAATAATCCAATTTCTTAACAGACCATAAACTTACCACCTTAATATGCCACACAGTCCAATTATGACATGCCACAGAGTCCTGTTATTTTTTGTCTAGTATAATTGTCTGCAATACATTCTGCTGATTATCTTTACATTTACCGCCGTATTAATACTGTTCTGATATATGATGGTATTATTTCTGTATGTTTGCAATTAACTCCTGCAGATCTATAATGCTATTACTTCTGTATGTTTTTAATGACGTCTGCTGAGAATTACCCTGTATTAATCTTGACATGATTTATGATGGTATTAGCTGATGTGACTTATGCTGCTGCTATTTCTGTAAATTTCTGTTTTTAATAATTTCTGCTGATTATTTTCATAATTACCCTGTATTAACCTTATGTGATTTATGCTGCTATTTGTTGATGTGACTTATGCTGCTATAATTTCTGTATATATGTACTTGGAGCTTTTCTCCCAGGGCCTCCACTGAAAAAGGGCTCATTCTGACCCAATGGACTTTCCCGGTTAACAAACTGCAAATAAATAAAATAAATAAATATTTTGCTATGGTGCTGATATAAAACACAAATACCTCAGCTTTCCACCTAAGAAATGTGTGGATACGTTCTTCAACATGTAGATTCCCCCCTCCACCATGAAATAGTGTATACGACTCAAAATAAAATGATCAATGCCACAGGCTCTCTTGGTAGTACCAGGATCCATCTGGTTAAAATTCTTTTAGGTTTGTATGATATGTTTAGTTACAGCCAGCATTTCTTTCCACACCTTGATGATTTCCCTTGGATAATTAGTTTTGTGTCTTTCGGCTTTTCCCGGTTAGGGATTGCCACAGCAGAACTCCGGTCCACTAATGATTGGCAGTAGATTTTTACGTGCCGAGTTTACAACTCTGATGCACAACCTTCAATGAAGGTACGCCCATGCACGCATGTCTCCACACAGAAGACGCTCTAGCTGAGAATCGAACAGGACAACATTTTAGAGTGAGGTGACAACGCTACCACAGCACCACCACAGTGGGTTTGCTCTCAACTGCTTTCATGTCTAGAGGCAGGGACTAGATTTCTGTTTTGTAGCGTGATGTCTATATAGCTTGATGAGGGGAGGTGGTTATCCAGTTTTAGTATACCCACAGTATATTAGGGGCTGTTCAATCTGTAGTGTTTGGGTTTTGTAAGGTGAACACAGTTTGGAGTCATCTGCAGTCTTCACTGAGATCTGTGCAATAAATACCAGACAGTTCCCAGCACCAATCCCTAAGAGACAGAACTGGTCACTTCCTAACTTTCTGAAGAGGCACAAGCCAATTGCACTGTGTGGTTTCTGACTTTAAGCAAGTTTGCTATTACTTTTTACCACAAGATGGTCATGGCATTTAGCTTTCGTATGGTGTCAGAAAGGACCATAGTGTAGAAGGCCTTGGGCAGCTCAAAATTTGTACAATGCACTGTATGATGTGTGTTTACAGCCCAAGTTATCCATTTAACTAAATATACCATAAACAATAGAATATGGGATGGGACTCTGCCATGTTAATTAAGATGTGGGAAAGCTCAAAATCATTGTCTTATTTGAACAACCTTGGGGCATGATTCTTTTTTTTTTTATATACATAAATTGAGGCACCCACACACCTGGTTAATGCCTGTGCAATAGCTTATCTAGATATGTGGAAAGCTTTGTTGCCCTGCACTGCCAGGGTACTCTCTGTTAATTTGACCCATGTCTTGATAAATGTGCAAATATCTGCATTGTCTAAAACTATTACAGCTTGGAGGGAGTGGAGATTCTTGTTTAGATTCCTGCCATTAAGCAGTAACACCATTGGGAGGGACAATGTTTTAGCCAATATTGCCAAGCCTAAAGGAGACAGGTACAGATCGTCCATGCCACAGCAGCGAGGTCTGTTGACCCTATTCTCCCTTGCATAAAATGATTGATCCCTTGGCGTGATACCCATAACTAAGCCAATTATTAACGTCAATCATCTTTTTTTCGTATTGCACATTCATTGTTACAGAAGGTAGAATGCTGCTCAATGCTATGCTCAAACTGGCATGTGAGACAAACTTTGAGAGACGCATCTCGTCAGTCACTTCATGTACTCCAAATAGTTTGGTCTCAAGTCATTTACAAACACAGAGACTATGAGAGTCTTACAGACGCTGCCTTTGACAGACTGCTAAAAGGTGTCCTGTGTCTGGCATACAAGTCATCTGGTGACTCAGTCTTACTGGACCCACTACAAATCTGCAAGTCAAAAGGCATCAAAATTACTTGGTCCAGGGATCTAAACCTCTTCTGTGACCTCAGTAGAATAACTATATGAAAGAGGATACCGCTGCTGTGAAACTGACCATTCACAGACAGCAACATGCAGTGGGGTCCATATTCAAGCTGAACTTGGATATATAGATGTGTAATATATAATTTACCCCCATACTACTCACTCTACTAGTAATGGACAAAGGCTGCTTCTAAATGCTTTATCCCATGCATAGGTCCCCTAAAATTACATATATGGTGTGGTCAAAATTTTTTTTTCACTAGGGGATGGGTAAGCACAATCAAATACCAAATGGGATCGGCTAATTTAATTACCAAAATAAAATTAGCTGGGCACATTATATCGAGCAAAGGCAGCTATCTTGAATAAACATGAACCTATATTATTGTCATTCAATTACAGTTTCATTAACAAGTGTGTTATAGCAACATCAATCTTATCAACAATAAGTGAAAGTCTGATGAGTGGTATTACTGACTGATTAAAAGCACTGATTATTTATAGGCAGTAATTAAAAATGTACAAGGGAGATGGCAAAAATGTGAAGGCAAATCCTGTACATAATGCAAATGCAAGGACTGCTGAAAGGTATGAATACATCTCACCTAACACAAAACATCATACCACACACACACATTATATATATATATATATATCTCAATACACACACACACACACACACACACACACACACACACACACACACACACACACCGAGAGAGTTAGATGCAAGTATGTCTGCAGATATATGCATACTTGGACAGCTATCTATCTCAGTATACAGATATTTAACTATATATTTTTTTTCATGGTGTGTATGTATGTATATATGTATGCATGTGTACATATATACATATATATATATATATATATATATATATATATATATATATACACACACACACACACACACACACACACACACAGAAATATGCATTCTGCCTTCAAATAACAAAATGTCACCAAAACACTAATCTCTGGAATAAATCTGTGGCCAAAGTCCAAAGTGATTAACCCTAACAATATCAATCAACCTTTATTCCCACACATAAGCATTCAACTTGCATTCTATGCAACAATAATGTGAAGTTAATGCTCTATAAATATGCTAAATGTACATGAAGCCAAATATTTAACCCAAATCTAAAAATGCAAGGCTGTTACTGCACTAATTTAGCATTATTTATTTTATAACTACAAGATTGAACAAAATGCCATTTTGATAAGGTGGTTAAGTTATCTTTGCAAAGCAGGTAAATGGCAACTGATAAGAATCAAACACAGGACTACAGCATGAACTCTGTTTACAGCTCACTACAGTAATACACTTAAAAAAAACTTCTATAGCAAACTGCAACTAGTTTCAGCATAAAGCACTCCTCAGGAAAAATAATCTTGAAAAGTGTTAGTAATTCAGTTCTGAACCACAAACACACACACACATATATATATATATATATATATATATATATATATATGAGAGAGAGAGATACCAGCGTGCCATATGCATGCGCACCCCCCCCACATGTGTTTGTGTGTGTGTGTGTGTGTATATATATATATATATATATATATATATATATATATATATATATATATACACACACACATATATATGTATATATAGATTATGTATACACACACAAACAAGCAGACAGACATGCCCATGGACACACACACACACACACATATACATGTAATACACATACACATACATACACACATCTATATTTCGATGATCAGAGGTTCGATATTCAATTTCGATAATGTGAAGGGGATCCATAGATATATATATATATATATATATATATATATATATATATATATATATATATATATATATATATATATATAAAGACACACAAGTATATGCATATATATATATATATATATATATATATATATATATATGCACATATATAGTAATACTAAGCGAATGGCTATGAGTAAAATAATATTACAGCACTATAGAATAAAATGAAATAGTGTCTTTTCTTTACTTAACACAGGACAAGGTATACCGGCTGACCATTTAAACAAATTCCCAGGAAGTACCAGCAGAGCAATAATTACTAATCTTCACCTTAAACATATTTACATAACATGTATCTAGTAAAGCAAAACAAATCTATTAGAAACATAATATGGTCAGCTAACTTCTGCTTAAATGTGTAGCTATTTGATGAAAATGCCATGGTTTAACAAGAAAATATATATGCTCTGTAAACTTCGGTTGCTTAAGTCTGAAATACAATTGAAAACTACAGAAAACATAGCATGATGAATTACATCAGAATTAATCCTTTAGATATTAAAAAGACTGTGTCATTCCTTAGGAATCAATTAACTACAACATTTAAAATGAGGCAGACTACTTTTATATTCTAGCTTGAACTATAACTAGCAAACTCTTGCAGTGTAATGTAAAGTAGCTGGCAATATCAAGAAGTTTTGACAAAGGAAAAAGAAACAACCCTATGTCTATGATAATATTGTTTCTTAAAGTTCAGGAAAATTTATACCTACATTTTTAACAGAATACGATGAAGTATAAACAAGACATCCATGAAAAAAAGAAAGAAATCTCTGCATTTTTGCATTACGTTATAATGCAAAATAAGAGTATGGCAAAATATATAAACCCATTGAAAATTGTACCAGTAGAGCTACAAATGATAACTTTTCATTCTTCTTAGCAAATGTAACAACAGCAATATATACCGGAATTCAAGTAACGGCTTCATAAAGAAATGGTACATTCTATGTGCAAACCTTAGCTTAAAATTTTATGTGCCTTGTGAGATAAAATATTTTAAGGCAAGATTGGCACAGGGAATTCCAAATATTATCTTAAATGGCAGTCACTAAATTAACATATCATTAAATTACATAAAACAAGATAATTTTAAAGAAGGGCCTTATTCTTGTGCCATAATGGATCTCTTCTTAAGTTTAAGTTTGGATTTATGTGATTTAGTAGGAGGAGGTTTTTGGACAGGTTTACTGCAAAGATGCCTCTTAGGAGAAGGTAAGTTCTTAAGAGAAAAAGAAAGAAAGGATAATAATTCTGTTATCAGACAGTGCTGCTTATACCTCTCAACCTATTAGTGCAAGAAAGCGGGACAAAGCTTGTTAAAATGGAGGGACAAAGGGCCACAAATAGGGACAGATAATAAATATTGCTCCTATAAACTTAGAAAGCTGTTAGAGCAACAGGGTTTGTATTAATATAGATTTTTTGAAGGTGTTTGATGCCTGAAAATTAAGTACATGTCATTATTTGGTGACTTCAGTCCTCCGTTTATTCCAGTGTTTTGCCCAAAAATTACCTCACCTGGTTACCCGACTCTAGATTCTCACAGTATTCCCCTTTGAAGCTGAGACAGGAAATTTGAACAGATGGCCACAACACATATCCAAATGTTCATGGCAGTGCTTGGGGCCTCCCCTCTTTTCACTGAGCTAATGAAAAAAGGCTCTTCCCTAGACCCAGCATCTTTGGTCCTATTCAGCACTGTGTGGTACATTTTAAGGGTTTAACAGCTCATTTACATTTCCCTTACTTTTCTTAAAGTTAACCTCTGCTGTGTCAGTATCCTCTATTAAAACATATACATTTAATTCAGCTGCAATAATACATGTACATTTCTCTTCATTTCAGCAGGGTGCACTGTTGATACATTTCAACAAAAGCAAAGCTCACAAATACATTTTCAGCACAAGCATATGTATTGATACAGAAATAACATACAGTTCTAATACATTTATAACACAAGCATCTTGTGTAAATCTGTTTGATATCCAAAGGACATATTCTTTACAAATCTCCAGCTGGCTATGCTGGCACTTGTCCATATCATCACACCTTTCATCTAAGCAGTGGTCCACCTCCTCATTCTCTGAGCTCCTGATGTAGTTCTGGCTTACAGCTGCTTAGTGATGCGCAAAATGACCACCTACAAGTTCTCAGTGTGATCATCCAAAATTACTCTTTGGCAAAGATAAAAACAATGTTACTGAAACACACAATGGTTTGTTCGTGAATCAAAAAGCAATACATCAGTCTAGCTGTGGTCTCATTTATGGCAAACCAAAGCAATCAATTTGTCAATCAACGAATTGCAGTTAAAATGCCATTTGCAAACTCTTCAGTACTTACTCTCTTGACAAGTACTTCTATGCAACTAACCTGCAAGCATAATTTGTTAATGTAACACATCTGTCACTACATATCCTATACAGGACAGACATGACAAGAAGGGAACCCTATATAAAAAGAGCAGAATGGGACCCTTATACCCCCTCATGTTGAAATATGAAGCTGAACTATCTGTTTACTTATAATGCATTAAGAATGGCACAGTACAACTTTATATTAGGCTAGCAACATGTAAATACAGGACTGTCACTCCCATAATGGGTTTTAGGTAAAAGCACAGCTGGACTATGAACACTTCCCTCTTTTTTATTAGTGTTTCTTTATACTGAAATACTATGTCACTTTTTTCGGAAAAATTACATTTTAGCTTGCTGGAATTTTGTTCGTCTGCTGTTTGCGTGCCAGCAAATAATATTGTTACAGAGTGCAGACAAAATCAAAATGTGCTTAGCAATGTTGGGCTGCTACTTTTGTTTTCAGGCAACATTACCTTGACTGGAACTAATAGGGGTGAAAAACAGATGGCTGATGCTACTGTAGATGCAGAAGCTGGCTGTGAAGCTGCATGGCCACGTATAAGTGCTTTTGGGAGCTGTCTACCTGTTGCTGAGTCTGGACCTGTCATAGTGTAAAGTGAAGCTTGTGAACAAGTTAAGGCACAGTGGAAGTCAATAAAACTGGAAGTGTATGACAGCTATTCACCAGTCTTGCACTGACTGAAGTGAACGGAGTATTAGACAACAAACTGTTAGTTGGAATGATGACTTCAAGAGGAATCAAGAGATGATACAGACAGTAGAGTGTTCGTGGAAAATGATTACTTCCACTATTTAGGGAATGTTGAGAGGCAGACATGAGATTCAAACTGCTACACCCAGCTATATTCAAAATATTCTTTCCTGGAGGGACAAAATCATTTTTTGATGCAGTACATGTTAAAGAGAAAATGTAAAAGTTTGTCCTACAAAAAGTGAGCTGTGAAAGAGAAGGAGATTGTGCTTCTTAGTCTTCTGGTAATAAAGGTCACAGAAAGACTGTGCCACTGAAACCTTTTCCAATGTTTCAATGGCAAATGCTCGAGAGAAGGAAAAGAGTTGACTAGATGAATCTACTGATGTTGGAAATGAAGCAGAGACAGGATTTGGGAGATGGAGATGAACATGAATAAAACCAGTAACTTGGAAATTGACAAATGTGGGATTACAAAGCAATAATTATATTTGTGAAACATGACAGAACAAGAAAATCTGGAAATATTGGACTTTTGACTTTAAATTTGTAGGGGACTCTGAAGCATACACCCGACTTCATGTCATTAATGTTCAAAAAAATACTTAGGAGAGGAGAAGAGAAAGGAGAAGAGTAAGGAGAAAGTTAACCGTAAGTAAAATAATTTTTTTCTTAAAAGTAATATTATAATGCATGATTTTCTTTGCATGCTATAAAGTAAAGTTTTCTTGGCTATTTTTTTAAGTGTAATGGGGACACTAATGTAAAAAATGTGCTCCAGTTTTGTTTCTTTCTCTTTCTCCTTTGTCAGTTTTAAGAAACGTAGGCACTGCGATATAAAAAAAAAAAAAAAGGCTGGTCAAAACCGCACGACAAAAGAAAAATGTATGTACTTTTCTCATTCTTACATAGGGGAATGACAGGATTAAGACTCTCAGCTTTATCTAGTAACAAGTTTTAAAACAAAGCAAATAAACGAAAAGGAACACCGATTATAAAGCTTTTTTTCTTGTAAATAAATTTACACTTACTAGCAAATTTGTATCTCATCCTCATGTCTTCATGGAGACAGTCTGATAAAGAGAATGGCTACGAAATAATGTTTTCTGAAAGCATTCAAGTGTTTTCCCAGCTGGGAAAGCTACAAAGATAAGATAAAACCAGACAGCACTTAGTAAAAGCACAAGCTGTAATACGTATCTTAACATGGATAACTATTCTTTTAAGTTAACCCATGTTTGTAAATGTGGCTGCCAGTTTGGAACACATGTTCCTATTAGGAGGGCACAACTTCAATATTTGAAGATGTACACAGTCTTGTTTGTTAATATTAAGTTAACAGATTTTAGGGAGTATTGTGTTTTGTTTTTTGTCTGAGGGCTTTTAATAAAACAAAACGTTTTGTAAGATGTGACATAGGACCAAATGGATATGAGAATAAATAAATGTATGAAAGATTAACCTGCCAAACAGTGTTTGCATGTAACATAAACACTGGATCTAGACACTTAAGCTGTTAAACAAAAGGTGGAAATAACTTTTAAACATAATGATACTTTCTGCAATGTCTTTAAATGTTAATGGTCTCACAGATAAACACAAAAAAGAAAGAGTAGTGAACTATATTAAAAATATAGAGTGCAAATAGCTATGTTACAGGAGACGCACTTTGAAAGAAATGTATATATGAATTTGATAAAGAGAGGTTTTCACTATGGTATTCAGCAGAACACCCGAGACAAAGGAAAAGCAAAATTCTTACATTAGTTGCAAGATGAGCACCAATAGTGACAGAAGAGGATAAAAGATAACAATGGTAGATTTCTACTACTAAGGGGCTACTGGCAAGGGAGGGCAATTACACTGGCATGTATTTATATTCCACCTAAAACTGCTATAATGGAACTTAAAAGAAATTCTGGAAGAAATAATCATCTTTCAGCAAGGAATATTACTTATAGGTGGGGACTGGAATTTCATTTGCAGTAGGGAAGATGTGTTGGGGAATCCAGAAGGGAAAATATAACAAAGGAGGGTAGATTTTTGAAAAGATTTATGAAAATATTTGGCATGGAGAATGGAAATTCAGTAGTGAGGGTTTAGAGTAGATTTACATATTATTCCCAAGTTACAAAAACTGGGCTAGGCTAGACAGAATTTACACTTCATAGAAACATGTACATTTAGCTGAAAGTCTTGATACGCATCCGGTAACTATTTCAAAACATGCGCCAATAATAACTAAAACAAAAACACAAGATATGGAATAAGAATAAGACATCGGCGCTTCCTTACTTATCTGTTGAAAAGAGAAGAATTTAAGGAATGGGTAGTGGAAATTATTCAGGAGCTATTAGAGAAAATAGAAATGTATTCTGAAAAGATAGCTAGAGAGTGGGATAAAATTAAAGTGGATTTTAAAAATAGGGTGGAAATAAAAGAAAGGGACATATGGTTAAGAAAAGTACTGCAGAATAGGGGTAATCTCACAGAACAAGAACAGCAGCAACTGCAGAATGCTAAACACGAGTTTAGAAAGATTGCTGTTAAGCAACTGTTTTTGATAATAACTAGAGCACAAAATCTTTTATTTCAACAACCTAGGCAATAGAAAGTAAAAAGGGCTGTCATCAAAATTAAGGAGCTTACAACAAGGAAGATAACAAGATATCCTGTAGAGGTATTAGAAATATTTTGGAAATTCTATGAAAGTCTGTATAAAGCAGAGAAATATAGAAATCAAGAGAAGGTACAAATGGAAATGTTTATGGAAGAATTAAACATGCTAAGGTTAGAGGTAGATGAAGCTCAATTACTAACCGTTAGGATAGGAGGAGATGAGATAAAAATGGTGACAGATAACCAATCCACAGGAAAGTTCCCAGGAACAGATGGTATTCCTGTGGAAGTTTGGAAGCTAGGAGGGGAAAAACTGATAAAGATCTGGAAGGTTTTGTTTAATAGCATTTTAAGAGAAGCATCAACGTCCTGGAAGAAAGCGGTGTTAACTGTAATACCTAAAGAGGGTAAAGACCCATCGGATCCAACTTCATACAAGCCCATATCAATACTAAACCATGATTACGAAGTGTTTTAAGTCTATAATGGCTAAAATAATGACAAAAGTGATGATAAAATTGATAGAGCTGGGCAAATGTGGTTTTGTGGATGGCAGGCAAACATTTGACAACATTAACAGAATACTGATGATCCAGAGGGAAACAGAATGTAAGAAAATACCACTGTTGTTGGTGGGTCTTGATGCAGAGAAAGCATTTAACAGAGTAAGCTGGGACTTTACGAACAGGGCAATGGAAGCATTTGCATTCTCTGATAACATTATAAGGTTGATTAGGAGGATATATGAGGGATCGAAGGCAAAACTTAAAGTGGGTGGGTTCCTTTCTGACAATTTTTGCTTGAGCAGAGGAACCAGGCAGTGGTGTCCCTTTTCACCTTTGCTATTTGTATTTTACATTTAGCACCACTGGCAAAAAAATAAAGGGCTCAGAAATTCAAGGATATAACTGGTACGGTAGTCAAGAAAAGCTGGCTGTATTTGCAGATGACATTATTTTATACCTGATAAAACCAGAAATCAGTGCTGTGGAACATTTTGAGACAATTTCAAATCTTTTCGGGATACAAGATTAATGAAACAA
The DNA here is from genome assembly GCF_019279795.1 of Protopterus annectens. NCBI lineage: Eukaryota > Metazoa > Chordata > Ceratodontiformes > Protopteridae > Protopterus > Protopterus annectens. Next base: position 442,706,958 of record NC_056748.1, read on the forward strand.
AAACACAGACAATAGTTATAAATGATGTACCTACACATGAATTGGTTCAGGAATATCCATACTTATGGGGACATGATAAAACAAAATATTTAGGAGCATGGATTAAAAATGATTCCAGTACGGCAACTAAGGATATGTTGAAAGAGACTAAACAAAAGATGATAGAAAAACTGAGAAAATGGAAGCTCTGTTATATGAATATGGATAGAAAGATACTAGTTGTTAAAATGTTTTTAGTTCCTTTAATCGCATACACAGGTCAGGCATATTTTTATCAATCGGGGAGAAGTTCTGGATAATAATAAAGAGCTCAAGGATTTTATCTGGGAGGGGAAGATGGCCACAGTCAAGTGAGATAAGCTGATTCTTCTAAAAGAACAAGGCAGATTTGGATTACCCAATTTGAAGGGGTATTTCAGAGCTACTCAGTTAAGCCTACTATACACAGCTGAAGCAAAAACCTATAGTTCAAAGTGGAAAGGGATGATGATAAAATGGGGGGAAGCTCAAGAAGCAAGGAGAGACTGGGATTCTAGTTGCAGATCTTTAAGGAGAACAACAATAATCATGCAAAATATTAAATTCATAAAACAGAAAAAAAGTATTCCAAGAACTAACCAAAAGTGGGAATGGAGAAGGGAGACTATGCCAATAGAGATTACTGCAATTAGGGGTACAGACAATAGGCAAGATGGGGCTGGGATTTATTGGAGAAAACTGGCAAAAGAACCAAAGGATTGGGAGCAAATAACTAGACAGGGAAAGGTAATAGAATGGGAAGATGCCAAGAATTTATTTGGACAGCAAGTTAGAGAATGCCTTACCTATCAAGGATTTAGAGTATAGAGAAAGAAATGAGGGGGGTCCTAAATGAAAGACCAGCACTGGTGCAGTTTTTAGTAGAATCTAAAACAGAAGCTGCTGTTAAAAAAGGAATAATTAGTAGAGCATATAAAATATTGCATGACAACTATAAGTATCAATCAAAGGAGGTAAAAAAAAGAATTGGGAAGAGATTCACAAAGAGACAATGGGGGACGTGCATGGCTCCCAAATATGCAACAAAATCTAGAAAATTTAGGATTTTTACTTGGAAATGTTTACATAGGCATTTTTATGCCCCAAGTAGAATCCAGAGAATTTTTCCTCAGGTAGACAGCAAATGCTGGAGGCATGATGGGGAAGAAAGAGGTAACTGGGAACATATTTTCTGGGAATATAATGAGTAGGCAGATTTTAAAGATTCCCTACAGACTACTCTATCAGAGATATTGAGTGAGCAAATGTTTTACTAGTAAAATTTCAAAACAAACTCCATTGACTGTACTATTGTCGAACACGGAAGTTCGAAAACGGTAATATCGATGACAAAAAAACAACCTAGGAACGGGTTTTAACATGGGTCGAGATAGGTGTTCAGTGTTATTCCGGACTACAAACATCTCCCCTATCTCAACCCATGTTAAAACCCGTTCCTAGGTTTTTTTTTGTCATCGATATTACCGTTTTCGAACTTCCGTGTTCGACAATAGTACAGTTGATGGAGTTTTTTCAAAATTTTATTAGCAAACTGAGCAAATTGGTATCTAGAGAAATTATTTTTCTGTGCTATGATACCGAATTGGAAATGCCTAGATATGGTAAGGCCTTGCTGAGTCTAATTATCGTGGCTGCCAAGAAAATCAATTACTAGAAAATGGAAACCGAAGTGTAAACCGACTGTACTAGAAGTAGTGAATACAGTAACAGAGATAAAACAACTGGAATTGGGATCTTTAGAAAAAGAGTAGGAGTAAATTATATAGAAAAAAATGGGTATTGTTTTTACAGGGGAGGAATGAGATTTAAAAGGCAAAATTTAAATGAGCTATGTAATTTTTGACAGGGAATGATTGGGTAGATCATAAGTGATGAGTGATATTTGCAACTAAAATTGTCAGTATGGTTTGTGATGTATGATGCTTGCAACTAAGAGTATGTCAATATGATTTGTTTTTGTTTATATAAATGTATGATTGCCTATATCATAAGTGATAATTTAATAAAAGTGATTTTTGTTTAAAAAAAAAATGTCCGATCCTCCAGAAAAAAAAACATTCTGAAGACAATGGATACAGCAACTTGAACTTCACACTTGCCTCTCAACATCCTCTGATCATGGGAATATTTTTTTTTCTCTTCTGCCTGGTGTACAGTGAAATCATTTTCCTCAAAGACTCTACTGTCTCCAACTTTTAGTACTTTGCCTTTTAGCCACAGTTTTGTCAAGATCAACTCTTTCTGCTGGCAGGTTTGCATTTTTACTTATAAAGGTCTTGCCTGATTTCTCATAGCCAGCTTTGGAGCATAACAAAGGTATCCCCTTTAAATTAACAGCGCTGTGGGATACCAATCCAGTTGCTTACTTCGTAAAAGTATTACAGTCTATTCCTTCTCATTTCTCTGGTGCAGCAGAAATTCTCATACTTCCCTGTGTGTTCTATCCTCTAACTCTGCTATTTTTTGACATCTGTTCTTGGGCATTCTTATACTCCAGCCAGCCCTTTCTTCATTTCAACCTCTGATTTTGTAGTTTTATCAGCTCATCTTAATATTTGTTTATAACTTTTTCTAGTTTTTTTTTTTTTTTAGTTGATACAGTGCTTTATTTATTTTAATCAGTTCTGAGCACATTGACTATTTTTTTCCTTTAGATTACTAAAAGACATCTTTTGTACCAAAGCTGGAGCTTGAACTGATTTTTGCTGAACAGCTACAGGATTCTTCCTAGTTAGTGTGTTTTCTCTTCACCTTTTCTAATTGATTTTCTTTCAGGCTCTATAAGTTTCTTCTCTGCAGGCATGCAGGCAGTGTACTTACTAACCAATAACTGAATTTTTCTCAAGTTGACAAAAATCTCTGACTGCAGTTTCTGTTTTCACAATGGGAGAGCGGAAGTTAATCTGTTGATCAGTGTGCAGCCACTTTGAAAGTATGAAGAAAAATCTTAAGTACCATTTGGTTGAACACTGGGGTAAGACCAAGAAAAAAAGATATGTATCTGATAATCACAGAGGAAATATACATAGTTCTACTTGACAGGAACACATATTTTTTATGTCTTTCAAAACACTGCAAAGGAAATAAATTCCAAACAGAAGTTGTATTTAACCAGACAGTAGGCTACACTGCAACACTTCAAATGTAGCCAGGAACCAGTGTAAAAATTTAACTAGGGCCTACAAGCTGCACAGTAGAAGATATTTGGCATGTAAACAGACTTGTGACCTTTTCCAGTCTAGCAATTACAGAATGCTGCAAGGTTTACTGGTTCAGCAGAAAATACAGTTGGGTACACTTACCATAAATGTAGATGTTCGAGTGTATTCACTGCTGCAGTCATTACATTTGGGTTATCCCAGTCAGGGTAGCCCTCAGCCGTCCCAAATACCAGAGGCGTAGTATTTCTGCGTCAGCTGTCGCTTCAGGACAGATATCAGGTCATCAGTAGTATAAAGTAAGGCAGCCGACGCCATTACATCAGTTTTTCTTGCCCAAACTGTCAGGAGCCACCAAGTAGAAGCCAGGTTCTGGTGGAAGAACCCCACCAGTAGAAAGTAAATACCAATATGTCCCTTGTAAGGAAAGAGAAGAAAAAAAGGGGAATGGAAGAGAGAAACCAGGACTGCAACAGTGAATACACTCGAACATCTACATTTATGGTAAGTGTACACAACTGTACTATGTTCTTCGTGTTTCACTGTTGCAGTCATCACATTTGGGTTCATTCTCAAAACTGAGGAAATGGGTGGAGGCAGTCAAGGAAACTAAGGGCTGGCTAGGATGCCCTGCACGACTGCAGAGGCAAACCTGCCCTGGATTTGGAGAAGAGAGGCAGGTGGTAATGTTTGGTAAATGTGTGAACAGATGTCCAGGTGGCAGCCTCCAGGATGTCCCTGATGGGGACTCCTCTGAGGAAAGCTGCAGAGGTGGAGGCTGCTCTGGTGGATTGAGTATTGACCCCCTTGGGGGGACGTTTTCCATGTTGTTTATAGCAGAAATGGATGCAGTGTGCTATCCATTTGGAAATGGTTTGTTTGGAGATGGCTTTGCCTTCTGTCCCTGTAGCAAAGCAAACCAGCAATTGATCAGGCTTTCTGAAGGATTTAGTCCTATCTAGATAGAATCTGAACTGTCTGTGCACATCTAGAGAGTGCAGGATCCTTTCCTGCTTGTTCTGGGGATTAGGAAAAAAGGTGGGCAAATGAATGTATTGGTTGAGAGCCACACTGGACACCACCTTGGGCATGAAGGATGGGTTAGTCCTGAGGGGTACCTTGTCAGCATGGACAACGATGAAGGGTTTCACAGCCATGAGTGCTTTCAGCTCAGAGAATCTCCTGGCTGAAGTGATGGCCAGAAGGAAAGCTGTCTTCCAGGAGAGAAATTTTAGCTCTGCAGAAGAAGCTGTTAAGAGGGGGGGGGGGCAAGGTGAGCTTTTCCAACGCAAAGTTAAGGTCCCCAAGCTGGGGTTGGTGCTCTTCTGGGTGGCCTCAAGTTGCTAGCCCCTCTTAGGAACTGTTTGATCAAGGGGTGAGAGAAAAGGGGCTGCTCTGGGAAAATAAGCAGAGATAGAAGAGGCATGAATTTTAATAGAGTGTCTGCAATTGGGATGCATGAATTTGTCTTCCCTCTGGGTTAGGAGGTTTGGAATTTGAGGAAAATGCCATGGTGGCAGTGAGGACAGGCTGTGCAGCAAGGGGTACCAGTGCTGGTGAGGCCAATCTTGTGCTATAAGAATTGTCCTTGGTTTTTCCTCCTTTATTTTGAGCAGTACCCTGAGGATGAGAGGTAGTGGAGAAAAGGCATTGACCGATAAATTGACCAAAAGGAAGGACAGGGCATCCATTTTCCAAGCCATGCAGTGATGCTCACTGGTGCAGAATTTGCTGAGCTGATGGCTGGTGTGGGAAGCAAAGAGGTCGACTTCGGGGTGCCCCATTTCTGAGTTATTAGGGTGAAAGTTCTTCTGTCGAGCTGCCACTCATGTGGGTCCAGAAGATTTCTGCTTAACTGGTCTTCCAGAGAGCTGTGAGTACCTGGTAGGAATTGTACTAACAGGTGGAGTTGCATGGCAGAGGCTGTGTGCCAAAGGGTCATGTCCAGCCTGTACAGAGGGTAGGAGTGGGTCCCTCCCTGCTTGTCGATATACCACATTACAGTGGTGTTGTCTGTTTTGATCTGGAGAGTCCCTGGGGAGAGAAGGGGCTTGAAAGCTATCAAGCCATGCTGGACAGCCATCATCTCTTTTTGGTTGATGTGCAGAGCGTTTTGCTGTAGGCTCCACTGACTCTGTATGCACCTGCCGTCCAGGTGTGCACCCCAGGCATAGTCTGATGCATCTGTGGTGAAGGTCTGGGCACACGGGGGTGGTGAGAAAGGTAGTCCCTTGCTGTGGAAGCATGCTGTTGTCCACCAAAAAAAATATTTTCTGAGGCAAGGAATTATAGGTATAAGAGTCTCCAGGTCTTGACAGTGTTGACACCAATGACTTTTTAGGTTCCACTGAAGTTTCCTCATACGCAGTCTGGAATATGGAATGAGTAGTATGCAAGATGCCATGAATCCCAGAGCATGCAGGATCTTCCTTGCAGATAGCTGGGGTCTGGTGGCTAGTTGAGAGAAGTAGGCTGTCAGGAAATTTTGCTTTTCTGGTGTAAGGAATGTCATCTGGGAAGCTGCGTCCAGGCTTGGTCCCAGGAATATAATCCTTTGGGTGGATACCTGTTCGGATTTCTTTTCATTGACTGTGTACCCAAGGGAGGTTAGTAGGGACTTTACAAAGACCAGGTGCATGAGCAGTTTTTCCTGGCTGTCTGCCTGAATTAGGCAGTCGTCTAAGTATGAGTAAATCTGGATATTCCTTTGTCTGCAAAAGGCAGCAGCCAGAGCCAGATATTTTGTGAACACTCTGGGAGCAGCAGATAAGCCAAAGGGAAGCACAGAGAAATGAAAGTGTTGAGATCCTGCCCTGAAACGGAGATATTTCCTGCATGATTCCCTGATAGGAATATGGAGGTAGGCCTCTTTTAGATGTAGGGTGGCTAGCCAAGCATCCTTGGAGAGCATGGGTAGCAGCTGCTGGAGAGTGAGCAGTCTGAATTTTGGGATCACCAGGAAGGTGTTTAGAATGAAGAGATTGATGATGGGGTGCACAGGTGCCCACTTTTTTGGGTGCCAGAAAAAGTCTGGAGTAGAAACATTGGCCACTCTATTCTGCAGGAACGTGCTCTACTGCCCTCATAGAGAGCAGGGGAAGGACTTGCATTTGCGCCTCTGTCCACTGGTTTGGAGGTAGATTTGGGAACCCTTTTGGGGGTAGGAAGGGTGTGGAAAGAAAATTTGCATCCCTGGGACACTATGTTGATAACCCAGCGGTCGTTGGTAATGGTGGTCCAGGTGCTTACGTGAAAGGAAAGTTTTCCTCCTAGGGGTAAGAGAAGGTGGGCAGAAGGAGGGGGAGGGAGAGTCACTGTGAGTTCTTACCATAAGGGGGTGGCTTAGAACTCCCTGGTTTTGAAGTGGAGGTAGTCCACTGCTTATATCTCTGCATTCCCTGTGGATGCTGTCTGGGGGGGTCTGGTTCCCTGGGGTCTGGGCTGAACTGGCTTAGTGGGAGCAGGAAAGGACCAGTGCTTGGTGGGACAACGCCTACTGAACCTGGGTGGCTGGACCTGAAAGAAATCCTTAACTGTCTGCATAGATTTTGCTTTTTCTTCCATCTTTTTTAAGATCTCTTCTGCCTTAGTGCCAAATAAGTTGTCTTTGTGCAGGGGGGCATCCAACAATTTAGATTTGACATGGCCTGGCAAGGGTTGTTCCTTAAGCCATGCATGCCTTCTAATGACAGATCTGGTGACTGCTGCCCTGCAAGAAGCTTCTAGGGTGTCAAAACCACAGTGCAAGGTGTGTTTAGTTACTTGACTTGCAGAATGCATTAACTCTTGTAACTCTTTAGATTCTGCACAAGCAGGAAAGGAAGACTTTTGTTTGAGGAGTTCCAGGGTATATTGCTGAAATTTTAGCATATGGAACTGACAATTTAGTGCCCTGATAGCAAGAGTAGCTAAGGCGCATACTTTTTTTACCCCATCTGTCTAGTGCTTGGGAATCCCTATCTTTGGGGGGGGGGGGTAGGATTCTTAGAAGAGGTTGCTTTAATCCCTTGAGAAATTACCTCAGGGTCAGCTGTAGGATTTTTAAAAATAAACTTTTTGAGTCAGGCACTCTGTAGTACCTGGTTTTCTGGATGCAGGAGGAGGGTGTCAGGAGTCAAATTAGACTCCAGGAAAACATCCAGGACTGGGGGGATGGCCAAGGGTCTGTGCTGTGGAAGATTGAAGAACTCCCTGAGTCTCTTTTTAGACTGAGGGTAGTCCTGACTCTCCCACTGGCAATGCTCCCTTAAGGTATGAAGAGTTTCCCCAAAGGAAAAATCCTTTGGAGGAGAGGGGGGAAGGGATGGAATCCTCTGCATCAGAATCCTCATACGTAGAGAGGGGTTACATGTCTTCATATTCAGATGAATCAGAGTCATCTGACTCTTGTTCAGACAAAACTACAGGGGACAGATCTCTTTTCCTTTTGAAGGGGGTAGCTTAGCTTTCCCTGATCAGCATGATAAGGTCTTCTGCCATTTTAAGCACTTGAGACTGAGGCAAGGAAGCAGGTGCCTGAGATTGGGTCGTTGGTTTCTTGGCTGTGGTTCGTACCCTGGGCCTAAGAAACTTTGTAGTTTTCGAAAGAACGGTAGTCGCGAAAAAAGACATTGGTTTGTGTCGAGAATCGGTAGTGCGAAGGACTTCCTCGGAAGCTGGTGCCTACTCAGCTGCTCCGAACCCATCCAAGGTAGAGATGACCACAGAATCCTTAGTCGAAGAAGAGTTTTGCAGCATACCGGACTCTGAAAGGGTCTCAGTAGCGGCCTGCGAATCCACAGAAGTGGGAATCAGGGGCTGCAAAAACACCTCACAGAGGACCGGAGAACTGACGACTAGCTTAACGGAAGCATTGTCAGTAGGTTTGGACCTATGCGGTCTGTCTCTGTCTTTATCTTTACATTTTTTCGGAAGATCTGCTGTCGGATGGCTTACTGAAGCCATATCGGAGTTTGAGAACTGTAAGTGAAAATATCTAGCTGCAATAAGGGCCCGACGATGGACAGTTCTGGTGTTGAACAAAGCACAGAAGCGACAGTGGAGGACGTCGTGGTCTCGGCCTAAACAAGTGACGCAGTAAGACTGAAAGTCTCGGTGTGGTATTTGCTTTCCACAGGCGAGACAATTGTTACTTTTATCTCCAACGAGGTACTTAGTCTTTGAAGATTTCAGCTTCAAATTGGTGGATGAAACTCAGGTAGCGGCCGACTGGCACTCGTGCGAACTGCTTCTGCTTCGGGGTCCATGGCAAGAAGGACTGATGTAATGGCGTCGGCTGCCTTACTTTATACTATTGACGAACTGACATCAGTCCTAACAGCAACCGACGCAGAAATACTACGCCTCTGGTATTTGGGCCGGCCAAGGGCTACCCTGGCAGGGAAAACCCAAATGTGATGACTGCAACAGTGAAACACTAAGAACATCATCAATATCCTCAATATATCAAATACTTCAAAAACAGTGAGGACAGCAAAAGGCAGTAACAATCTACAAAGTTAATTTTATATTTGCTTTCTGTAACTGGTAACTATAATAGCCCTCTTCAAGGTGAAGAATGAGATACATGCTCACAATATGGCTGTGGTTAAGTTCTCTTAGCATCAGCAGTAAGAAAAAATCTTATTTCTTTTCTCTACAAAAATTAATCTTTGTGTGGAAAGAAGCTGCTGTGAAAAACTGCACTGACAACTGCAATATGGCCAAACAACTTCAGTTTTGAGATATATTTAATGTTATATTAAAATGACAATGTCAAATGACGTTATATCGACCAAAAAAGGTTGAAAACAGCTATTCAATGAGATCTGCTGGTTGCCCCTTTCTCCACTGTAGTATGATTTTGGAACTGGTATATATAATTAGCAGGAGGTGTGGGGAATGCAGGGAGTTGCCCCCCTGCATATGTCATATGCACAACTTTTCAGCATTTTGAGGTATGATCTTTTTTGTATGATGTAGTGTCCTTCAGCATTATGGCTTTCTGATATCATGAATGTATTTCATTTAACTACTTGTGGTTGGAATATTAGTCTAAACTGTAGCATGCCCTTAGGGTTGAAGAATACAAGAACTATGAAATGTGACAGATACAGTACCTCCAATACATAGGTACCAAATGCGGACTTTTACAAACATTTCTCAGTGACAACCTGCAAAGTTTTAGTACATTCTATATCTGTAAGGCATGTGTATATTTATAGGTTCATAAGTAAGGGCTAGGATAGCTACTCTTGCTGGCCATTTAAGCCTATCCAGCTTCCCTTTTTTGTGCTCAAATTAACCAACAACATTTGGTTGCAGACTAGCCTTACCTATCCTGTGGTTGATAGCTATATTACCCCTGAATGAGAATAACTTGGATAATTTAAGGGGGCCCATGCATGGGAAAGCATTTAGGAGTTACCTCTGTTCACCAGCAGTACAAGGGGCAGTCTGGGGTAAATTTTCTGTTTCCCATCCACAGATCTAAGGTGTACCTGAATAGAGACAGGGATGAACTGAACTTTGTTTTGTGTGTATGAGGAATCTGTTCCACAGCAGCGGTATCCTCTGCTAGATACACCTGCCCCTTTAAACCATTTTGTAGATACTGCAAAAGATTTCTTACATTTAGGGTGGGGAAAACATAACCATATCTAGAATGAACACAAAAGTTAACATTACATCAGATGTACAAAAAAAAGAAATCACATATACTTCCATAAAAGTGACCACACACACACACACACACACACACACACACACACACACACACACACACACACACACACACACACATATACTATGTGAAGCTGTGCAAGTCTTAATATATAAAATTTACTAAGTTCTTTCTTTAGCTCAGTGCAATGACATATTTTCCTTGATAATTTTGCTAGAAAATTTTAAAACTTCACAGTTATGGTCCTTAATTGGTGGACACCACCAAATAAGCATGAATAGCTCTTTAACTGCTTGGTTCCACACTAGTTTCACAAGATACACATTCAAAAAGTTCTGGTTGAGAAGCACAATGAACATCAGAATTGCATCTTGAGTATGGTAGTATGATATGAAAACTAAAATATTTATTTCTCAGAAAAGTGATATTTTCTGTCATTCTAAACATTGCTGTAAAATGGCTTCACGATCCTCTGTAGCACTGTGTGATGAAGCCATGATTTTCTCATAGCTAGTTTTAAATTGATATTAATGAAACATATAAGCATGTTACCAATGTACTATAAGCAACAATATCAGAAAATGACAATGTCAAAGATGAGGGATATTAGTGCTTACAAAAGTCAGAAAACATTAACAGGTGTGTTAGTTATGAGAGGCTTGTGTGTGTGTATATTGCCATAAAAATAAGCATAATGTCAGTGTCTTCTTTCTTTGCACAGGAAAGAAAAACTCTACATCTATACACAAGATGCAAGATTGTATGTACTCTGACATACAGTAAAAGAAGATGCCCTGAGATCTCGTTCTGAGTAGGCAGCTTTAATCTCAGAAAAATAATTTTGAAGGATAAGATAAAATTGTGTTTCCTTGGCACAAACTACCCTTAGATTTTATAAATTAGCTAAATTTTAAGCTCCATAAGGGATCTTTTTAAATGTCCAAGAAACCTAACTGAAATACGCAGAACATGTATAATTTAAGGTACAATATGGGGGATATATACTAATTCAAAGACTGCTGTATCTTGGGAGTATGACTCTTTCTCCAAAATACAGTAATCTCAGACTTAGTATACCTAAGTAACATGGATGTGGGAGCCACAGTTTCCCACATTTGAGGTAAAAGGAGCTAAAGTCTTTAAATGTTGCAACACAGCATAGTGATTCCACCAGGAGAATGCCTAACAAACAGGAACAATAAGCATCAGTAGGGACAATTAATGAGAAAGTGCTAGAAACAGAATTTAATGTGGAGTCAGAGGGAGAATAGACCCACTGCATGGCAGAATAACCAAGAAATAGGGGCTGTCCCATTTAAAATGATATAACTGCAGCCCAGGAAATAGAAATCATCTATACACTTGGATCTGTTTAAGGCTAGGGTAAACTTAGTATGGCAGACTTTGTCCAGTCAAGAGTCAAACCAAGACTGGAACAGTTGGCTCTGTGACAGTAGTCTAGTTTGGAAAACATAATTGTCAGTGGATAGCCTTACAACAGAGACTGGAAATTAACTGACAACAGAGCATCTGGTAAAAGACTTTCCCTAGGATTTAATAAAATCTGTGTAGGCACCGTGTAGAGCCAACACAGAATGTATCTGTGTACATGCATCTTGGCATGTATATTAATGATGGCACATTGCCGCGGAAGAGCGAAGGAACACGGATAGTGAATCAGTGTAGGGAGAGATGTAGCGGCTAACCGTGGCTGCAGATGATTTTGAGACTCCCTGCAATGGTCCCCCCACTGTAGCAATGTCATGCACTGTGTCAAATGTTGAATGTGTAAATGTTACAATGTTCTATAATGTCCTTTTTTTTTTTTTAAATGCATGTTTGCATGGTGCGGAAAACAGCAATGCCAAGCTGTGCTCACATACAGACAGCTGACATCTCCAAATAGAAACTGGATGTAATTTATAGGTGTGTTTAAGCATGTTTGCATAGCACGGTGCTCATCATTGCTAATAGGTAAGCTCAGTTGCATATGTGAAGATATACCAAATTTCTTAATATCCACAAAGCTAAATGGGAAAAGTTACAGCTTTATGTGCAGTAAGTCCAGAGTTCAAATACATGAAAGGGAAAAATTGTATGTATTCTTGTTGTACATGTTATGAACACAGTTTTAAAAATATGTCTCCAATGTGCTCTGCTCAACTATGGTAAAACCTGCTAAGCACCACTTAAATATGACAACTGCTGACAGTGTTTGTGTGGTGCTCAGCTTCACAAAACCATGACTGTGTGTGTGTCTGTGAGCTGCTCAGCTCTGCTTGGCTGGTGTGCGTACTGCTAAGCAACACAGTGCTTTTTCTGAATGGTACTCAGTGACGTGTACGGGAGGAAAACCAGCCTATATTAAGCGCAACAGGTGGGAATCTGCACCATTCCTTGGAGTCTTGTTTACTGTAGATATTGCTGGTGGTGCAGGATAAGGTGCACACTTTTGGACGCAGAGGTGGGGTATTCTGGAGTCCAAGATCATGATTGGGATCCTTGTTAAAAACATGATGATAGGCTGCTGTAGGGCGGTTTCCAGGGCTCAGAATGTAAGGCAGAGACCTGGGACCAGTTGGTCAGAGACTTCACCAGTGTTAGTGGTAAACCCCCCCCCCACAGGTAAGCAGTGTTGTCCCCACCATTACGACGTGAAAAGGTGAAAGAGGGGAACCTTAGACACCTGGGTCCAAGAAGCAAGGGCAGGGAATGCCCCACAATTATGTAGGTATGCTTTCTGCTGTCTTAACAAAATTCAAGCTGAATGTCTGCAAAACTAGTATGCATAATGGTGTGCTTCTCTCCCAACAGCTGCAGCTGAGAGGGCTTGCACTGTCGATTCCCATGCTGGGTGCCTGGCCAGGCTGCGCCGTGAGTGTGGTGAGTATGCATGTATTATGCTAAATGTAGTGCAATAACTAAGAAAGAGTAAAGCATTAACTGCAATAAAGTATATGCAATAAAGTCTGTAGTGCAACAAATGAATAACTAGTTCATTAAAAACAAGAAACAATACAAATAACAGCAAGGAAAATGGTGTACATCAGGATTATCTTGTCATAACCATTGCAGTAGAGTTGTATGCATTGAGTCTGTAAGGTAAGGTTGCTGCAGTCGAGTACAACACTGCAATAGCTGTAGAATGCAAATCTAATGGCTGTAAACTGTATTGCTTAACTCATACTACTGTTCAAGGCGGTCTCTAGGCCAGTATTGGTCATATAATACTCTCATTCACAGACCTCAGGTAATAAAGGTATATGGGTGAGGTAAGCCCACTCCATGATCTGATATTGTTTGATGACTTCACAGATATGTCAAACCACTAACAATAAAATGTGTACACCAGCATTGCTGATACTGCAATAAAGCTGACTTACTATCTGCGTTATGCTTGTATTCCATCCATGTGCAGTGTACTGTCACTGCAGTCTAGTATAACACTATAGTAGTAGTACTACTACCAAGTCATAGTATTGTTTCAGGTGAGCTCTAAGCAAATATCAGTCATTCAGTAATCAGCAGTGGCTCATTAGCTGAGTCTGTTAAATGCTCTGTACATAGTACATTTTGCCAAATACAGTCCAGGGATTGAATGCAGTGGTATGTAGCAGTACATTTTACAGTACCAGTCACGTAATAATCACAAGTTTTCTCTCCCCAGAAACTATAGGCATATGGGTGAGGTAGTCCACATTATGAGCAGATATTGTGTGTTTAGATGTCACAGACTGTTAAAATCAATAGCAAGAAGGTGTTCATCAGCAATGTTGAGTCAGAATTAAAGCTGTGCAATCGCAGTATGGCTGAATTCCTGGAATGTCTGTTCAAAGTTGCTGCAGTCAATTAATATATTCTATGCAGATGTCCCCTGCAGTCACAGCTATTGGGTTCTATTCCCATACTTGCCAATCAAGGCATGACAGCTGCTTATTATATGTACTGTACACATACATGTCTCTCAAGTGTTACGATTTCACGTACTATAATTAATACTGCGCAATCAGTCTGTATCAGGATTACCACAGAAATGATTACCTGGATTGCAAAGCATTACCAACTCAGCCCACAGACCACCTTGGTAGTTACATAGGTCCACCTCATGTGCAAGTGTTCTTTGCAGTTGTGTACCTGCAGCTGTAACTGTTTGGTCCACAGTGTCCCATGCAAACAGCTTGAGAGGCATGTACGTGCTATATAGGTTATAGCAAATTTGTAGTCACTGCGCAGAATGAAAATACAGACCTGTAGAGCAGATAGCAGTACTGTTGTCAGAGATATAACCTGCAGTGTCACTGTTTTTCTCTTTCTCCCCACCCCTTATCTTCATTTATTTATTATTGTTTTTCATTGGTTATGGTTTACTATTAACATATGTTGTTACATGAACTGTATTTTGGGACATGGGTTTTATTATTATGGTTGCATATTAACATAGCTAAATTACCTATTTTGTTGGCTTTATGCTGTAACTGTTACTAGCATGCAGTTAACATACTGACTGGTACTTTTTAACTGTTCAGAGTTGAATAAAAAAAGAAGTTATGTACTCACCATAACGTTCCATCTGAGTAGTTGTACTTCATTTGTCTTCAACCTGTGGGTTACGGATCCATATCAGATCCGAGCCAGCAACTTTTACTAGCATCTGCTCTGAGCTCCAAACTCCTCCCCTTACCCATAATGCACCTCCACTGCCTTCCATCTCCAGATCGAGTTTGCTGAACCTTATACTGATAACCCGACCTGAAAAATTACTTGTGACCTATACTGCAACCTGATCATATGCCAAGGTCCGGGGGAAGGAGGGAGGGACGGTTAAAGACAAATGAAGTACATCTACTCAGATGGAACGTTATGGTGTGTACATAACTTCTTTATCTGAAGTAGGTGAATTCATTTGGTCTTCATCCTGTGGGATAGAGTCCTCAGCTACTAAACTCCTGGGAGGCCCTCATGGAAGGATATTCTGGAGCACCGCGGAACAAAAGGATGCTCTCCTTCTGGAAGTCAAGTCCAATATGTAATGAGAAATAAATGTATGAGATGAGGACCAGGTAGATGCAAACCAAATACCATCCAAACACATTCTAGAACAAAAGGACACAGAAGTAGCCATGGACCTAGTGGAACGATCTTTCACCTGACCTGGAGGAGACACGCCTCTGTCTTATAGAGCTGAAGGATGCATGAAGAGATCCATCTAGCAATAGTGACCTTGGAGATAGGTTTCCCCAAAAAGGGTTTATAGAAGGATACAAACAATTGATCAGATTTACGGAAATGTTTTGTCCTGTGTAAACAGAATCATAACTGTCTATGAACATCCAACAGGTGGAATTTGTATTCCATCCTGTTAGTAAAATTGGGAAAATACGCAGGCAAACTGATGGTCTGATTGATACTGACTGGTGATACCACCTTAGGAAGAAAGGACAGATTGGTTCGAAGGGAAACCCTATCTTTGTGAAAAATCATGTAAGGAACATTGATGGACAAGGCCTGTAATTCTGAAACACTTTTGGCAGGGGTAAGAGCCACCAGAAAAGCTATTTTCCAAGATAAAAAATTCAGATCTGCAGTTGGGGCAGGCTCAAAAGGCGGAGCGACCAAAGCTTGAAGAACATAGTAAGGTCCCATGGGGGAACAGGATCTTTGACTGGGGGGCGTAACAAAAAGGTGCCTTTAATAAAGGCTTTACACAGTCTGGAAGAGAATTCTTGCCCACATGAAAATGAGAGATGGCAGCCAACTGAACCTTGACATGAGATGAACTAGCTCTGTGTTGAAAAATATCAGCTAGAAAATCAAGAATAGCGGAAATAGGAGCCATGAAAGGGTCTAAACTCCTTTGAGAGGCCCAAAAGGAAAAACGTTTCCACTTGCTGTGATAAACCTTCCTGGTCGAAGACTTATGAGCAGCCACCAGAATAGATATAACTGAGGAGGATAGTCCAGGAGTCCTAGAATTCAGGGGAACTGGAGCAGCCAAGCTGTGAGCTTCAGACTGTCCAGATTCAGATGAGGCAAACCCCGAAGGGTGTGAAATTAGATCCTGAATGGGATCTAGGATACAAGGTAGAGCCCAAAAGTGAGACCAAAGGAAGGGAAACCATATCTGGCAAGGCCAGAATGGGGCAATGAGAATCACTCTGCTCCCCAGGTCGACAAGCTTTCTGTAGAAACCTCGGAATAAGAGGTACTGGCGGATAAGCATACAGAAGACCGGGAGGCCAAGTATAAACTGGAGCGTCTCTGGGGGACTCTCCCGGCAGGAGTTCCCCAGACTTTGCGTTGGAAGGAGATGTGAAGAGATCACAGCAAGGTTGACACTATTCACTGAAGATCTGTTCTGCTACTGACAGATTTAGAGACCATTCGTAAGGCATCAGAATGGTCTGACTTAGCCTGTCCACTAGGATGTTGGACCGTCCCGGAATGTGCTTTGTGATGAGAAAGCAACTGGTGGAGATCACCCATTCCCACACTCTCATGGCCTCGCGACAAAGGGGGTAAGATCTGGTCCCTCCCTGTTTGTTGATATACCAGACCACTGACATATTGTCTGACTGAATTGCAATCTTTCCCAGAGGAAGAAAGGCATGAAGGGCCTGCAATGCTAGAAGGACTGCCCTCATCTCTAGGACATGTGCAAGCTGGTCTCTATGGGGGACCACAGGCCTTGGACTGTCCTGCCCGAACGTCCCCCCACCTGAATTGGGAGGCATCTGTGGTCACTGTGGCTTGGGCCGTGGATGGAACAAAAGGTCGTCCCTCCAAAATGTCCGGAAAGCACATGCACCATATGCGGGATGACCGACAGACTCGACTGCATTGAAGTGGAAATACCAATGGCAGTTCCAACAGGGACCATTGTACAGCTAGAGTCCACTACAGAATTCTCATGTGTAACCACGCACATTGAAGAAGAGTTATGGTCACTGCCATCGAGCCTAAGGCCCTCAACACCAATTCCGCCACTGGGAGATGATAGTGGTAGATCAGGGAGACGTGCATCCTCAAGTTTTGAACTCTCTCTGAGGTCAGGAAGATTTTGCACTGAAGCGCATCTATCCTGGCACCAATGTAGTCTACCACCTGTACAGGATCTAGGAGAGATTTGGATGTGTTGATTATGATCCCCAAACGCATGGCAAGAGTCAGGAAATAATCCCTGGTTTGGGAGAGTAGAAGCCTGGTGGGAGCAGTGAGGAGCCAATCGTCCAAGTACGGATAGACCAGAATACCCTGAAGCCTTAGGTGAGCTACTACCACTGCCATCACTTTGGTACACACACTGGGGGCTGTGGTGAGACCATAGGGTAGGGCTTGAAATTGGTTATGATTGACTCCTAGCTGGAAGTGGAGGAACCTCCTGGAGCTTCTGTGCATTTCTATGTGATAGTAAGCATCCTGGAGGTCTAAAAAGCACATCCAGTCGCTCTCTTGCAGGTATGGCATGATGGACTGTAATGTGACCATCTGGAACTTCTCTTTCTCAACTGACAGGTTCAAGGTAGAGAGGCCCAGAATGGGCCTTAAGTCCCCCGTTTTCTTGGCACTAAAATGAACTTGGAGTAGAAGCCTGATCCAGACTGATCTGGGGGGATGGTTTAGATGGCTCGTTTTTCTAGCAGCTTGGAAATTTCCTGTGCTGCTGCCTCCCTTTGCGTGGGTGGTATGTCTGGGAGGTGTCTGGGAGATTTGAGGAATCCCACAATGGGGATACAGTATCCTCTGGATATGATCTGAAGCACCCAGTGGTCTGTTGTTATGGACTCCCATACTGCTAGGTCCAAGGACAATCATCCCCCGAATGCCTCCAGAGTAGAGCAGTCGGGAACCCCTCAGGGTTGGCTGCCTGTGTCTGTCCGAGAAAGGTTCTTGAGACCCAAAATTCCTCGGACCCCCTCTGCCTCTGGGCCAGCGTCCATTCTCTCCCCCTCTACCTCTAGGGGAAGAAGAGCCCTGAGAGTCCCAGGAATACTGTGACTTCCGGAACCACATCTTCTTTTACACTCTCTGGTTCCGGGAAAAGGACCTTTGAGGGTTCGTGAAGTGGATCTCGACGGCAGACAGTGTCTTCCCGTCCTTCTCACTCTGGACTAGTGTCTCTTTGATAGTCTTAGCAAAAAGAGTAGAGCCGTCATAAGGGACATTGGCAAAGGATGCCTTGAAGGGTTCTGAAATTGACATAACCTGAGCCAGGTGTTGCGCCTCATGGACACGCCGGACCCAGCCGCCCTAGCAGCTTCTTCCATAGCATGTGAAAGGAGTCGCTTGGACATGTTGGAGACTGCTTTTAAAGTGGCCATCCTCACGGAGAATGAAGCCTTATCCTTCTGCGACATGGACTAGGGGGAGACTCCTCCAGCTCCTTTAACAGTTCACCCTGGAGTCTGGTGACTTGGATCAGGTAGTTCAGCTCCCTAATCGAAAAAGTAGCAGAAGCGTAAACCCACTTCCCTAGGCGGTCCATCATCCGTGACTCTCGGTCAGGAAGATGAACCGAGGAACTCTCCGGAGCAAGTTCCTTCTTCATGGCTGCTGCTAACACCACAGCGTCTACGGGAGAGCCCTTATTCCATGCTGGTCTGTCTATGGGGGGAGGGGCTTAAAATCTAGTCTGTTTTTTTGGGATAGGTTCCATGGTGTCTGGGTTCCTTCCATGCCTGCGAGGTGACCAGATCCACCAAAGGATCCATGGGAGGGGACAACCAGGAAGTAGATGGGCCCATGCCAAAAGCGTCCAGGAACACGGACTCATCAGAAGAAGTTTAAGGGGCAAACCATCCTCCCCGTTGGCGCAGGATTTCCATGATTTCTCCAAAGGAGACATCCTCGGGAGAAGACCTAGGGGAACCTTTTCCCTCATCCAAGTCCATGTCCTCGGTGAGGGACTCGGGGGAGTCTAAGTGCCTCCTCTTACACGTATGCTTGGGACGTACCTTTCTGGTGGAGCTCTCCGGGGGACCTCACAAGCCACATGTTCCTCAGGGGGAACAGTCTGGGGCTCTTCAAGCATGGGCTGTCCCTCTGGCAAAATGATGGGGACTGTAGACAGAGCCGAGGGGGTCTGGGTGGAGTCCGAAGAGGCAGTCAGGGGTCTCGATCCAGCAGAGGGAACCCTTTCTACCATGTTGAACGCCAAAGGAGAGCGAACCTCCAGAGAAACCAATGATCCCGGGTCTGATGAGAGAATCAGGGCCGAGCCTGAAGTGGATGGAGCTCCGAGGGAGGGAACTTGGCCTGACAAAGGCGGAGCCAATGAAAAAAGTTCCACCCACTCGGATCCAACACCCAGGGCCCAGCTCAGAGAGCGGCTCGGATCCAAAATGCTCCAGGCAGCTGTTGGCGAAGAAATAGGTACCATCTGTGCCGACCACCTGACCAAAGCCATTCTCGAATCCGAATACCCCGAACCCGAAGGAGATATCAGCTGGAAAAAAGGAAGCGAGCTCCCCCCTCCAGAGGGAGGGGGGCTGACAAGACTCCCATCTAGATCTGAGTACGGATAATCCTCATCATTTTATCCAGATCAACCTCTGACAAAGACCGAGTAGACCTCGACAATGCCACGGACTCCGATCTGGCGGGTCGGGGCACCGAGGCCCTAGAAGCTGAATGTGTCTACTCCGGCTCTGGGGAGAACCTCAGAGATTGGAGCCGAGTGTAATCACTGATCTGAAATGTTTTTATGGGTGAAGGGAGGTCCGGAGACCTCTTGCACTTTCCCCTCTCCTTCAACTCTCTCTCCGTTTCTCTTCTGCCTCTTTTCCGCTCCACTTCCACAGGCTTTTGAACAGGAGGTTGAGTCCCAGCCTGGGAGGGAGGAGAAGCCAGGGGAAGAGAGGAAGGAGAGGCGGCCACAGCAGCCATTGTGACAGAAGCCGGAGACGAGGAAACAGTCTCTGAAGGTGGAAGAAGGCCTTTGAGGGCCAACTTGGCCTTCTTATCCTTAATGGCGTGGGGGTTGAAGCCTGCACATATACTGCAGTCTACATGCAGATGGGCCATGCCCAAGCACATAACACAGAGTGTGTGGCCATCCGCAGGGGATAATTTATAGCCACACTCAGTGCAATGTTTGAAGATAGGCTTGTCAGTCCTATTATCAGAGAAAGAAACCTTAAGAACAAAAAGTACAGTTTTGTACCTACCATAAATGTAGATGTTCGAGTGCTAATACAGCTGCAGTAATCACAGATGGGTTTTCAGCCGTCAGGCGGTCCCTCGGTCGGCCGAATTCCTAAGTCTTGGTCCAAGGCCGGTTGTCGCCGCATACTCTTCTGACGTCAGGAAGGCCAGAGTATATAAGACACAGCCGACGCCATGTTCTTCAGTCTTTCTTGCCCCAGATGTCAGGTGCCCCCAAAAGGAAGGCAATACATAAATAAAGCTTATCTGCATATGTAAGCAATGCAATGTAAAGCAAAAACAGTGTAAGCAAGCAAATAAAACATAGCAGGATAACCCAGTCAAGTGGTATGAAGAGGTTGTTAGGCCCTATGCCTTTACCAAGTGGGGAAGGAGGTACTGCAGCTGTATTAGCACTCGAACATCTACATTTATGGTAGGTACAAAACTGTACTATGTTCATCGTGCATACAGCTGCAGTAATCACAGATGGGTAGAGTCCCAAAGCTATGCATAGGGTGGTAGGTATTATGAGGAACTGGGTTGAGCCAGAATGCCCTGCAAAACAGCAGTGGCAAAGCCTGCTCTTGTTCTGGAATATAAGGGCAGGTGGTAGTGTTTTGTGAAGGTATGTACAGAACTCCAAGTGGCTGCCTCCAAAATATCTTTAGTAGGAACACCTCTGAGGAAGGCTGTAGAGGTGGCTGTGGCCCTGGTGGAGTGAGATCTGATACCAGTAGGGACAGATTTCCCATGATAGGAATAACAAAACCGTATGCAGTGGCCAATCCACTTGGAAATGGTCTGTTTTGTAACTGGTTTCCCTTGAGCCCCTACGGCATAGGATACAAAAAGTTGTTCTGATTGAGATAATTGCCCTTGTTTTTCTGGCGTAAGGTATGCCATCTGGGTGTTTGTGTCCAAGCTGGCACCCAGGAAGGTTATTTTCTGAGATGGTGTTAGCCTTGATTTCTCCTTGTTGATGGTGTATCCCAGAGAAAGCAGTAACCGTGTCACATATGCCAGATGTTCCAGTAGTATATGCTTGCTGTCCGCTTGGATCAGGCAGTTGTCCAGGTAAGGGTAAATTTGTATCCCTTGAAGTCTGCAGTAGGCAATCACTGATGCCAGGCACTTTGTGAATACTCTGGGCGCAGTAGATAAGCGAAAGGGCAATGCAGAGAATTGATAGTGGATTGAACCTGCAAGAAATCTGAGGTATCTTCTGCAGCTTTGTCTGATTGGGACATGCAGGTATGCCTCCTTGAGGTCCAATGTTACCAGCTAAAACTCCTTGCCCAGCATGGGAAGAAGTTGCTGTAATGTGAGCATCTTGAATTTTGTGCAGTAGAAATGTGTTTAGGATGGATAAGTCCAGAATGGGTCTCCAGTCGGTTCCTTTTCTTGGTACCAGGAAGAGTCTTGAATAAAAACCTTGACCTTGTTGCGTAGTGCAGAGGTACCTTTTGTATAGCTCTCATGTTTAGGAGCTTTGAAATTTGCAGCTGTGCCTCTACCCTTTGATTTTGTGGTAGGTTTGGCATGCCTCTCATTTTTGGAAGAGTGTGAAATTGAAATTTGTAGCCTCTGTTTATAATGTCCAGTATCCATTTGTCTGTTGTGACAAATATGCCAATTGCTTGCAAATAATGCTAGTTTCCCTCCCAAAGGTGCTGCCAGCTGAGACTCGCTTGGCATGGAAATGAGGGAGTCATTGGGTTTGCTTCCTGTATTGTTGTGCACTGTCTTCACCACCCCTTGGTGCTGGAGATTGCCATTGTCTGCCTCTATATGATCCTTGTGATTGCCCTCTGCCCCTTGTGCGTCTGTATCTACCTCTTTGGGGCTTGTCAGTTGCAGGAAAGGACCAGTTTTTTGAAGGCCAATTCCTGCTAAATCGTGGTGGCTGGACCTGTAAGAAAGCTTTGACAGTTTGCATAGATTTGGCTTTTTCTTCCATTTTTCGTAGTATATCCTCAGCATTAGTACCAAAAAGTACATCCTTTTGTAAAGGAGCATCAAGAAGTTTAGCTTTCACATGATCAGGTAGATTTTGTTCCCTAAGCCAGGCATGTCTGCGAATAACTGATCCTGTAGCAGCCGCTCTACTAGAGGCCTCTAGGGCATCATAACCACATTGTAAGGTGTGTTTACCCACTTGTTCTGCACTATGCATCATATCCTGTAACTCTTTTAAATCTGGTTGTTCAAGTTGAGACATTTTGTTTTTTAATTGTGACAACAGGAACTGTTGATATTTAATCATACGAAACTGGCAGTTTAAGGCCCTCATGGCTAGGGTGGCCGAGGTATATACCTTCTTACCCCACCTTTCTAGAGATCTTGATTCCCTTTCTGCAGGAAGTGGATTCTTGGCAGTGGAGGCCTTTAATCCCTTAGGGCCTTGTGAAATGGTTTCAGCATCAGCATTATGGCCTTTGTAGAGAAATTGGTGAGAACTGGGTACTCTGTAATATCTATCAGGTTTTACTGGTGCAGGAGGCAGAGAATCAGGGTTAAAACAAGCCTCCGAGTAGACATCATCCAGTACCTCCAAAACAGGGGGTATAGCCAGAGGTCTGTGCTGAGGTAACCAAAGAAATTCCCTAAGTCTTTTCTTGGAGTCTGAAAAGTCTTGGCCTTCCCAATGGAATTGTTCCCTCAAGGTGTGCAAGGTTTCCCCAAAAGAAAAATCCTCAGGGGGGGATACAGAAGGAATGGACTGTTTTGCATCTGAATCCTCAAAAGGGGAGTAAGAGTGTTCCTCTGCATCAGAATGCTCTGATAAAATGGATTCCTGATCAGAAGAGGGGGATTCTTCCTCCACTCTGGGTCTCTTGTCAGGAGGGGGCTGAGAACCTCTGATAAGAGTTATTAGATCCTCAGCCATTTTAAGCATCTGCTTCTTAGGCATGGGTCCAGGAGATGGGCCTTGAGCAGCAGGCCTAGTGTGCTGCCTGGCTGCTTTGGATTTAGTAAAGGCCTTAATAGAAAAAGAGGATGAAGGCCTAAATACACCATGGGTGGAGGTGGATCTGTCCACATTAGTAGGCTCGACATAAGCCGGGCTTGTAGTCTGGGAAAGGGCCGATGACCCAGCGGTCTCGGTACAGAAGACACCGCCAAAGGAGTGTCGCCGGTAGTCAGGGACTGCAAAGGCGTCGCTGAGAACCGCCCACGTGTAGCCTGTTTCGTGGTGTCGGTGGAGACCGGGCCTCGCATGTCGGTCCTTTTCCTTGCGTTTTGGATAAACGGTAGTCGGAGTGTCCGGCGACATTTTATAGTCAAAAGCTTTACCAAAATAGTGTTGGGCGAACTCACGCTTGATAGTGCGTTTATTGAAGGTAGCGCAAAGCGACAGCCGAGACGCCGTGGTCTGGGCCCAAACAAGGTATGCAAAGGAATGGAAATCCTTATGCGGTATTTGCTTCCCACAAGAAATACAATTATTAACTTTTTCTGACATCGGTCTGAGGCAAGAAAAGTTTCCCCAACAGGGTACTTAGCTTTAATGAAGACTTCGGTTCCAAATATTTTCGTAATTCAGGAGCTGGCCGACCGGCACTTGCGAACTGCTTCTGCTTCGGGCAGCAAAAAGACTGAAGAACATGGCGTCGGCTGTGTCTTATATACTCTGGCCTTCCTGACGTCAGAAGAGTATGCGACGACAACCGGACCAAGACTTTGGAATTCGGCCGACCGAGGGACCGCCTGACGGCTGAAAACCCATCTGTGATTACTGCAGCTGTATGCACGATGAACATCAAGTAGTTTCTTTCTTACTGACACACACACACTCATACACTGAGGGGGGGGCAAGCAAAAAATCCACACAACAATACAAACTACTCTAACTACCCTAAAACTCTATAACTTGATGCACCAAGCGAGGGGAGGAGAAAGGGGAACCTATACTAACGCTACCTAACAATTTTTGAAGAAAAAAGATATTCAAAAAGGTTTTACTCATTTGACTAAGTTGGAGCTCAAGAAATCATGATGCATAAGCTATTCGCGGCAAATAAGATCTGGGGATGGAAGGTAGTGGAGGTGTATTATGGGTAAGGGGAGGTGTTTGGAGCTCGAAGCAGATGCTAGTAAAAGTTGCCGGCTCGGATCCGATACGGATTCATAACCCACAGGTTGAAGACCAGATCAATAATTGAATTCAGTTCAGAATACATTTTGAATAAATTGCATTTATTTAAACTGTCTTTGCTTTAATACTGTTACACACTCAAGTGTGCCAGCTTGCACTGCAGTTGAATTGTTTTTAGTGCTGTTTTAGCTGCATCTCTGTATTAGAAAAAAAATTATAAATTCTAAGCTTGTTTCCTGACTTTCCTGTAACTAGTCTAGTTCAGACACAAATTTGCTGTATCCAGGACTGTTCTGTAAGCTTCTGAGCCCCCCAAGCCTTAAGGTGTTGGAGGGAAGCCTTCCCAGCTTATCAGTGGGAGTGGTAAGCACTAGGTAGCCTATCTACCAAAAGAGGAGTGGGTTTTGGCCCAGAAATTGTAGTTTACTGGCCGTTTGGGCAGCTTTTTCATCTCTTTCAACTGGTTTAAAAGCCGGCGTTTGCACTTGTTTCCCACCTTTCCTTAACTAGTCTAGTCCAGATACAGATTTGCTGTATCCAGGACTGTTTGTAAGCTTCTGAGCCATGTCAAAGTCTGCTCTTCAATTTTTCCCTTAGGTCTACTAAGTTCTCTCCTCTCCTACACTTTTACTAGCTTATTAATCTAGCACTTTACCAGACTTCCTGAGCAATTACTGTAGCACACAAAAGTGCTATCAGCACTAAACGTTCTGCAAGGAAAGAGATCCAGTACTTATTATTAATGCCCACCCCTCCAGGCATGTCTAAAGATCAGTTCCCTGTGCTTTCTCCTATTACCCTGGTGAACTTGGGCATATTGAGGCAATGTAGCTACTGTCTCATGTACACTGACAACCCTCTCCTCTTACCTGCCAGCACACAGACTTGCAAGAGATGCACTTATATATCCAAACTGGAAGCCACGCACTCCCCAGCCACGACCAGAATAGCTGGTCAAGAGGAGAAGATCAACACTTGCACCACACCACATGGAACATACACCAGCACTGCCTTCACATAAAACACAAACCGCACACCCACCTTCATGGAGGCTCTCAATAAAAATCTACCCAAACAGCAGAGACCTCCAAGGCAGAAATGCACAAGACCACCACAACACAAAACTAATCATGAGACACACAACTCTCCTAAACAGTGTGCCCCTCAACCAAAGCCCCTATGGCAAAACAGCATGCCCAACACACTAGTCATAAGTGACTCAATAGTGAGGCAACACTGATGTCCCACTCACTAGGCTGAATAAGGAGAAAGCAACAGTCAGCTGCCTGTCAGACACACTAGGATCTGCCATAACACATGCACGCAGGTCCCTCAACAACAGGTACAAATATGACTCTGTCATTGTACATGAGGGGTAAACGACCTGAGATGTACCTCCGTGGACTACATGAAGAGAGACATGGAGGAGCTCTCGGATTATGTAACCCAGGCTGGTATGACCATTGCCCTGAGCAGAACCCTACCATCACCCAGAATGATACCACAGTACAAGCAGAAAATGACTGATTTCAGCAACTGGCTAAGTTTGTGGTATCATTCTAAGGGGATCCAGTATCTGGCTGCCTGAGATGACATGACTGACAAACTTCGATGCTTTGCCAGAGATGGCCTGCATCTGTCACCCTTGGGCTTCTGGATACTGGCCAAGGCTCTTGCCACCCCTATAGTGCCTTTTTTAGGCGGTGTTCCAAAGACCAAATTACCATGGTAACAGCTACAAACAAATGCAATCTGATGGTTATGCTGCTAAACGCTAGAAGTCTAAATCTCAAAATACACTCGCTCGAAGCACTCCTTAAAATGGAGAACATCGACATTTGTGCTGTAATAGAGACCTGGTTCAAGGCAACAGAAAACACTCCTGCAGTACCAGGCTATAACTCATTCCACACCTTTCGGCCCCAGAACTTGGACCGAAGCTCCAAAGGCAGTGGTGTTTCCATATTCATAAAGGATGCACACACCTCCAGAACTGTAGCACAACATAACACATCTGAGATACTTCAGATGCAGCTAACATTGGGTAAGATAGCGATTCAGGCCGTAGCCTGCTATAGGTCCCCAACCATGTCCCAACACTCGCACACCATGTTCCAAAGGATCCTGGAGAATATTAAGGTCCAACCTAACACTCTCATATTGGGCGACTTCAACTACCCCCTCCACTAACTGGGAAAACTAATCGTGTACCAATTCACTTGCCCAACGCTTCCTGGAATTCATTAATTCCAATGCCTTGGACCAGCACTTTCTTACTCCCACTAGAGGTAGCAACATCCTTGACCTGGTCATTACTAACATCGATCAAACACCAATGCACTGTCACGAACACATACACAAATGCATGGATCTCACCATACCCAACAGAACATAAACAAACTCTATAACAGAAGGAAAAACTGACACAAATAAGGTGAAGTCCCAAGACTAGCCAACAGATACTGCCAATATACTGGCTGACAGATTAATTGCCAACTTTACCCCCACAAGGGATGAGTCACAATACTAGTAGATTGCTAGACACCCAGTATTACTGCTGCACAGGTTAAAATAGCACTGTCCAAGGCTAAGAATACAGCTTCTATGGGACCTGACAACATCCCTGGCTGTGCTCTACATGAACTACAGAGTGAACTGGCACCTCACCTGTGTGCCCTGTTCAATCACAGCCTCACCTCAGGCTTTGTCCCTACCGAATGGCACACTGCTACAGACATACCTCTCCACAAAGGAGGAGCGACTACAGACCCTGGGAACTATCGCCCCCCATTAGTCTCACGAGTCTGATATGCAAAGCTATGGAAAGCATCATCATAGACCTAATAAAACAGGGATATAGGAAATCTCCAAACTCTGGATCCTACACAGTTTGGTTTTGTGAAGGGTAGAGCATGCTTGGTCAACTTCTTTGAGTCAGTCACCAGAGATGTGGATGAAGGCAAGGTGGTTCATACAGCCTACCATGAACTGGCCAAGGCCTCTGACACCATTCCCCACTCAGGAATCAAAGAAAAACTCACTAAGCTAGGCATCAACCCCTGTATCACTAGGTGGGTTGTAAACTGGCTCACAGGTAGAACCCACAGTGTGAAAGTAGCTGCCTCCAAGTCAGACTGCTGACCAGTCACAAGTGGAGTCCTACAGGGTTCAGTCCTGGGTCCTTTCCTGTTTGGTATCTACTTCTCTGAAGTCCAGGCCAACACGAAGTGACTCTGGCTGACAACGTTCACAAACAATTGCAAGTTGGGAGCTATTAACAACTCCTCATGTGATGTTGACATCCTACAGAAAGGCCTCAATGAGACAAACAACTGGTGTCAGAACCACAGCCTTAAGCTCAATGCCAAAAAAATGTGTTGTCATCCCCTTTGGAAAAAATCGGGTTCCCATGAATTACCACATCGATGGTAGTCCACTGAACACATAAGGCATTATAAGAGATCCGGGAACACAGGTTGACAGAAACCTCTCATGACCACCACATTGCCACTGTGGTCAGAAAGTCCTTCTATGTGGCACATCTAGCTTTTGCATCCGGGAAGATAGAGGTCATTGTCTCCCTCTGCTCTTCTCTCATTAGGCCAATCATTGAGTAAAATGAATCATTTGGCATGTACCTCACTATACACCTGCAACAACTGGAGAGGCCACAAAAGTACCTGACAAAGAGGATCCTAGGCCTTAAACATTTGTTTTATATGGACAGACTCAAAAAACTCCAACTATTCTCTGTCTCATATCGCCTACTTAAGAGGTGATCTCTGCTCGACTTACAAGGATATGTCTGACCCAGCTCTGTTAGAAATGCTATATCTAAAGAATTTCTAATCCCTATGCACCACACGCTCCAGAGACCTCAACCTCATTACCATAATCAACAGAACATGCTGGAGGGGCAGGTTCATAACCCAGAGACTGTTCATGCTATGGAATAGACTTCCCACACATGTCAAGCAGAGCACCTCACTGGCCCTCCAACAGAAATCTTGATGAGTGGATGAGAAATAGAAAATTCACCACAGGGATCACTCCAGTGCCTTTACTCGACAGGCACTGGGAAGGTTGGGTGGCATGATGCCAGGGTAATCCTATGGGCTAGGCTGTAAAGGCTCTGGGGCCATTAGCCTAGTACACACCTATGAACCTATGACTGTTCTGTTATTTAATGTTGTGTTATACATGATATGCATTGAT
The DNA here is from genome assembly GCF_019279795.1 of Protopterus annectens. NCBI lineage: Eukaryota > Metazoa > Chordata > Ceratodontiformes > Protopteridae > Protopterus > Protopterus annectens. Next base: position 442,735,270 of record NC_056748.1, read on the forward strand.
ATGTAATTATTTTTTTCCAATGTTCTGCCATGCTGTTATTACTAACAATGATTTGTTCATCACTAACCTATACTTATTGCTATACCTCAATTACCAAAGCACATCAATACCTATGTCCCTTTCCCAAACATTCCACTCTCACCTAAAAAAAAAATGGCACCTGTCCCCACAAAAAATATCATCCCATACGTAGCTCTCCATTTCTCACACGTGTCCTCTGGACACAAGTAATTTGGTGCAACTGGCTTGACAAAGCAGTTATGTTGTCCTTACCTCTCTCTGGGGTGGAGAGTACAAACACGTATAAATTCTGTCAAAGAGCACAGCTGCTGCTGTAACAGAAATGGACAGCTATGGTCTTTCTTACACCCTTCCTGCACGTCCCTACCTGCCTTTCACTATGTTTTTCCCCCTGCTTGGCCCTTTCACCATGTTTTCCCCCTGCTCGTCCCATTTCACCACTTTCCTATCACCCCCTTTTTCTTTTCTTTATATTCATTTAGCACGGTGCTGCACTGCATGCCACACAGCTTTGCTTAACTAAGCTAAATAGAGCTTTAATGATTAAATTTGTTTCCAACATTGTCAGACACATGTACAAAAATAAACACCTCTGCCATGTTTCCACCTGCACACATCACACCTACTGCATTAACCCGCCAACCCAAGCAAATCAGAATTAAAACAGGTGTTTTCATCAAAACATAGTGATTACACTTTACACTCATTAGGTGTGTCTCAGCAGAGCTGCCTGCTAAGCAGCACCGCACAAACTGGAATTAAAAACTAATGGGAAAAATGGGAGTGTACCTTGGACTCTGGTGCAATAATACACCACTGGACAGCCAAATACATAATAATGGATGTAGGTGAGGCCTGTGATAGCAGATAAATATGCCCTTTTATCAGCAACATGTAGAAAGACAGCAGCTAAGGCATCAATTGCAAAGCACATGTTCAACTGTGACCCGGGTGCAGAAATACAACCATATAAAGCCATGCACATACTGATGGAAGCAGACAATGTGCGTCACAGCCTGTATATGTCTGCACATATACCTTGCAAATACATCTGCTATAGCAGTGACTCAGTAGCTCAATCTGTTAAATATCTTACATACAGTACATTTTGCCACACACAGTCCTGGGTTCAAATCCAGTCTTGTGTTGCAGTTCAATTACATTATTGTGAAGACAGCAAGGAATGACTGAGTCATGCAATCTGTATCCGCACAAGTTACTGCTAATTAACTGCTATCTAGTTTTGTAAGTCTAAGGCCTGCAGGTAGGGACACATTGCACATAACCGTATAGCATAACTATTATGTCACCTACTACTCTGTCATTGGCACTGTTGCATAACAGACGTACCTTAATCACATGCCTCAACTGGACTGTAAAAGCTACCTTTATCCTGGCTATGCCATAACAACAGGGCTGACACAGCTGCCACGGTTACACATACAGCTTGTTGTCCTCCAGAGTGTTCACCCTCCCCACTATGTGTCTTAGCTGCAGCTGGAGCCTGTAGTACACACAGCTGTATGTAAAGGTAGCTGCTACACACATACCATACCTCTAAACCCCCTAGAACAAGGAATATGGACACAGCCATACTTAATGGGGGACAGGACAAAGGCCCAAAGATAGGGACATGTTTTACAGTTTGCTCTTACAAAGACAGTAAGTTGAAAGAATAACAGCTATTGCATTAGTATGCATACTCTAATGGGTCTGACACTCAAATGTATGCGATTCATTACTGACTTCAACCCACAATGATTTGCCAGATGACCACAATGTCACGGGACACTGACCACACATATCAGGTGAAATTGTGGATATACTAACTAAATCTCTACAGTTGACAGTTATGATATCTACCCCATGCGATGCTGGAGTTTCCATACCTCAGTAATTTCCATCTGATGAACAGCTAATAAAGCGGCCCAGGTCTACACGAAGGCCTTATACACTGAACTGTGGTGGCATGTCATTGGCTAATGATAATGCAATCCAGGTGTTTTGGCTGCAATTAGCATATCAGAGCCACAGCTTGGTGCAGAGGCAATTACCTGCAGTACCTTAAAAAGTCAAGCAGCTGGTTATGGGGAACAAGTCTGTATGAGACTTGCCTCACACAGAGAATATCTCTGCAAAGCATAATGGAAGCAAAATTCAACATAGGAGTACTGAACTCCACCAGGTATGTAATTAATTTCTCCATATAACAGGATACAGATGGGAGGATGGAGGTATGGGGAATAGGGATTACAGCAATAAGCCTGTCTTAGATCTATGGTAATGACATGTCATTGATAGTCTGCTATCCTACACCTACAGGCATGCCTCTCAACTGTCTCTGATCTTCATTCAAATCTTAGCTCTGTCCCTCTTAATCCCTCCTACAACGAATGGCTTTTGTAGGAAAGCTAGTGAATTACACGTAATACATAGTGATAACAAGTAAGGGTGTACACTCCTGTAAAGTCAAAAGATGTACAGCAATTCACCTTCTCTCATTCTGTCAGTGTTTCACATAAATAGTTGTAACATTTTAAAAGTGTCCCTGATTGCCCCTGATGTACTCTGGCTAAGTCACATTTTGTTGACATTTGCTCCTGTTTGGTTGCCAGCTATGCTTAACATACCTGTCAATCTCTTACAGCAAGAAATCAGGAAAAAGCCATAATTAATGGAGGGACAAAGGTCCAAAATTAGGGACACTTGCTAAATAGTGCTCTTACAAACTAAGAAAGTTAGGTACTACAGTAGCATGACGGTCTGAAACTTAGATGTCTGTCTTTATTTGCTGACATCAACCCTCAATGATTTGCCAACAATTTTCTAGAATTCCACAATATTGTGTAAAAGTGACCAAAAAATATTTGGCAAAAATCTTGACATCCTACGAACATCTGTATAGTTGAGATGTACGATGCCTACAGGGAACATACACTACAACAGGTCTGCATTGTTTACTTTATGTCATTATGGCACACTGATGTTGCTGGACTGTCCCCATATAGTGGTTGTAATAGCACACCGTTATCTGTTTGGCAGTGGCCATATGACATATTAGTGGGAGGTTACCCATAGGGGACACACCACAGTAAACTGCAGTGCTGGGTGTAGAAATATAACAGCAGAATCTGTCACGGCACACAGGGACATACCCCAGAATTGCTACTATCTTGGTGGTATCCACACACGTAGTATGTTGTCAGACTGTGGGGTATAACATGTGAGGGAGATGTGCATAGTGCAGGCCATTATGGGTGTGCTGAATCTGGACATCCACGTAATGGGTCCTGTAATGTGTTCCCTTTTGTTGTCTTTCAGGAACCATGTACCACAGATGACATGCCCCCTTCTCAGATGCGGAGAATGAGATAATAGTGGATGGACTAAGGCAGCATCTTCAGATCTTGTTGTCAAGGGGGAGGCATAATCGGGAACGGCGAGAACTACTGTGGGCAAACCTTGTGCGGGATGTCAATGAGACTGGGCAGCAGGATAGAACCTATAAGCAGGTCCAACACTAAGCCACCGATATGGTGAATGCTGCACGACGAAGGCCAGCTGATGTTACCAGGGCTCGTGCTGCCACTGGTGGAGGGCCTGCAGTGGAACAAACACTCACGGCCACTGAGGAATTCCTGGTGAACCTAGGAACACAAAAAAGCTCCCAGGCATCCATCACACCATACATCGCGGAGGTGGGTGCCACAATGTCCACAGCAGAGGAGTGTCCAGGTAAGCTTACCGTGTTCACCAGTGTAATACCGTATCAGTCATTCTGGCAGGCCATACATACTTGCACATGGGTGTCAGGTGTATCTGCATTGGGGTGGATGGGGTTTAAGTATAGGTGCACACATACTCAGGATGTCTGCAATACAGCCAGTAACACAGTAGCTACTGCACAAGTGGATATATGCACATACTACCTTGTAGTGCTGCAACATTTGGTGTTGCTTACAATACCTCTCCCTCACCTTTTCACAGGTCCATCAAGTGTTGCCCATGTCAGTGGTTCTGTACCTGGTAAGCATGATACTGTTGTTTTACGGCTCATATACACCCTATGCAAAGTTAAGAGCTGCCATATTGCCATATGTACAAATGCTGTGTTTAGCCAGAGTAGAATATTTGCATATTCCACTCTGGAACAGTGAACTACAGTTCACAGACTGGGCAATTACAGGTGTGTATTTGAACGAACATCAACATGTTTGCACTTATAATTATGAGCGACTAAACAACCTGTGATACATGAGGAAATTACTCCAAGATGCCTATTCAAACAAAAAAGGGAGACGCTACAGATCTGAGGCAGTCACAGTAGTACTGGCATACCATTCTCAAGATAGGTATACTGGGTTTTAT